>NC_068988.1:70353093-70354689 GCF_001194135.2 Octopus bimaculoides | reverse complement strand
CAACAGGTACGTAAACAAATAGTTAAACCACCCTCCTAATGTGTTAAAATCAGTGATTAAAAGTACTCCTATGGGAATTACAAAATTATCAGCAAATAAGGACATTTTTAATATCTATTTCCACCATTACAACTTTACTTTTTCTAAAGCAGGATACGACAACGAAATCAATTTTCTTAGTCCTGAAAGTTCAGCACCTAATTATAGTGAAAGTAATGAGATTTTAAGTGATAGAGGGATTACAAACTCACTTGATCGGGAAGACATACCAACTAGAGATGCATCCAGCAAACCCATCATTTTAAATAAAAAAAATAAGCAACAACAGAGAAGTAGATGCTATAACAAGTAGAAATTTTAGTTTAGATAATAAGTGGGGTAAAGGGAATGGCCAGGTTGCTCTACCTTATAAGGATATGAAAAATACTGGTAATAGAGACATACCTAATAAGCGACGATTTTGAAAGACGTTATGAGAACAGGTATATTCCGTCTTTACATCCACCGTAAGTCTGCAAATAAGGACTCGATCTGTTATGACGTTCCCTTCAACTCTGCCATATCCATAAACATATATTGGTAATTTATGACAATTTTAGAAAAGCTCTTTCCTGCTTCCCATAGATACAACAAAACTTTTTCCCCGGAAGATAGTTAGAATCTCATACGCTACTCTCCTTAATAGGGGTACCATCATAGAAAGGTTAAATAGAAGGAATATTAAATTAACAAGAGGTAGTAATAATAATAATATTAATATCAACACTAACTTAAACCCCTACAATGTGAATAATAATATGGTGACGTAGAAAATAGAAACAACGGTACTAATGCTTTTAATATGTACAATATAGACAAAAGCTCTGAGGTCCATACTAGGGATTACTAATACGCTTAATACGCCTTTCTAATGATGAAAATTGGTATATATACACACTTTATCTATTCTGGTTATAATATCATTTTTAGTAATCTTAAAGTTTAACTTCATACAGCATAACAATATTGTTTGTATACAATCATCCATTGTACTCCATGATAATTTCTTCTGTAATAACATCACAGGTTTCATTAGCGACTTGCCCATTTAACTGATAATTGACATATTGATTTAGGGTCTTCCCCAACTCAGCCTCATTTATATACAGTTACTTATACATTTTAAAAATCTTGACAATATTTATGACCACACCCAACTATAAACTGTCAACTCACTCAGTCTATCCATTCTAAACAGACACTGTTCTATAGCCTCAGATTTGGTAGCTGATAAAAAAAGACTAATAAATTAAAATTGAACCACAATAATTTAAAACCTGTGACTCTAACAAACTTTATACAGTTCTTAGAAGTATAGTATATTCTGACTCACGTTAATAGCAACATGGACTTTCGCCATCTTGCTCTATTAGAGACTTTGAGTAAAATTATATTATTGTCACACACGCACGCACGCGCACACACACACACACACACACACACACACACACACACACACACATACATACATACATATACTTGTGAACTAAACCCCATTTTATATTTATACAGGGGTTGGACAAAATAATGGAAACACCTTAAAATGTCAAACAAATT
>NC_068988.1:70351584-70351965 GCF_001194135.2 Octopus bimaculoides | reverse complement strand
ATATATATATATATATATATAGTTATATATATATATATATACATACACACAAATACATGTACGTACACACACATATACACATACACACATACCCAAACACATACATACATATATACATACACATACACATAGGTTGTAATCCTTTGAAACATATGCAGGAATAAAATATGCAATTATAACATACGGTTTCTCCAATCCTTAAATTCTTATATATATATATATACATATTAATATATATATTTGCCTAATTTGTTGTTTATGTTATCGGTTATCCATTAACCAACCATAAGAAAGTCATGGCCTTTAGAAACAATAGATGACCAATTAGACTACGGGACAGAGCATGACCCCCTCCCCACTTCCTGCAGGATTTCAGCTACT
>NC_068988.1:70348792-70351574 GCF_001194135.2 Octopus bimaculoides | reverse complement strand
TATATATATATATATATATATATATATATTTGTGTATAATTATTATAATTATATAAAAAGAAAAATACGAACTACTACAGTAATCCTCCCTTCTTAACACACGAAATATGTACCTAAGGCTATGTTAGTATATAAATATATATATATGCATATATGCATATATGTGCGTGTGTGTATATGTATATATGTATATATATATATATGTGCGTGTGTGTGTGTGTGTGTGTGTGCGTGCGTGTGTGTGTGTATGTGTGTGTGTGTGTGTCTGTGTGTGTGTGTGTATTCCTCATTTATAAACCTTTTCATTCCTACGTAACTACAATAATCTTAAGATAGATTGATTATTTAAATTCCACTATTATTTGTCTTTTGATAAGTTTTCTTTCATCTGTTTATACTTTATCTAATAATAATATAATACACCTAATAATAATAACAACAACAACAAAAACAACAACAATAATAATAATAATAATAATAATAATAATAATAATAATAATAATAATAATAATAATTGATCCCTCTCTATGCATATACATATAAACGTATGGATATGTATTTATGTATATCTGTTTATATGTATGTATATGTAAAAGTGTGTATATCTGCCAAACATATACAGACACATATGTATACATACATACAAGGTTCTGGTGAGTCTTCTCGTTTTATATCGGTAGGTTAAATCAAAGATTTTACTTCCAGACATGTTTGTTCAACTAATTTGTAAATATGTTAACATATTAGTAATGACGCCGAAAAGATTGTAATGACAGTGTCTAGCAAATAACAATATCGTTTCATGATCATTGCCACTTTTCTAATTATTCTAATCATTACATAATACAAGTAAACATCAATACTAACTTATTGCAAATAATAGCCTCATTTTAAGTACATTTTTGAGTCAATAAAACATTAATACCACTTTGAACATTATACACTTGTTCTACAATCCGTAAATGAACTTCTGGGTTTATGGTTGCACTTGAAGATATATCGTGTGCACATACTCTTTCTGAGATTAAACTGTTTGCTAAGGTTTTAATTTAATTATATAGAGTGATCATAAATTACTTTTACAGTTTCAAGAGTTCCGAAAAGAAAAAGAACGCAGCATGTTCCGTGCAGCCAATAGAGGCTACATAGAAGTGTTCTGATGTTTTTAAAGAAAGTTTATTTGTTTGGCTGTTTTCCAATAAAATCTGCTGATTCAACCCTATTTTGCTTCTGAATTTTTCAAATTGTAAACGTAATTCATGGACATATTGTACTTTGGCTAATCTATCTCTGCATTCATTTACCGTTTGTATTTTGATATCTATAAATCTCCCTTGGTTGTTCACTTCCTTGTGAAGAATTCTCAATTAAACTAAATTTTTGTGAATTGTTTGGTCTATGGAATTTCATTTTACGTACCGTATTATAATGATTTGCAATGGTTCCTTGTTGTAAATGCAAAGTTAACCGTCATGAAAGTGCCTGCGTCTGTGTTTGATTGAAACCGTCTGAGTGAAACCATTTAATATACAAATTTCAATTACAGTTATAATCCTCGAGAATGAAACTCGAATAGTCTTCATTGTCAGTCTTTATATTAGAATACTTGTTGAATCGACATTTCATTTCATTCTACCTGCAGTTGATTAATATATGTGTATGTATGTGTATGTACAGATTTATATATATGAGTGTGTGTGAGAATATATATATATATGTGTGTGTGTGTGTGTGCGCGCGCGCGCGCGCATTTGTGATGGTCATCTGCGCACTATATATTTCGGTTTAACTTCAGCTTTATTTTCATCATTTTAGTTTCTTTGTCTAAGTTCTTTCGTCACATATTCTGTGACCTCTTCAACGAGTCTCTATCCCACATGTCTCCTCTTGTTCTGTTTGTACCACTTTCTCTTTCTGCGTTGTGTATTCCCATCTCTGTATGCACTTGCATCTGTGTGTGTATGTGTATGCGTGTGTGTCTCCGCATGATCGTGTGTATATGGATACACGTTAGTACAATATTTGGATCTGTCTCCTTTTTTTCTCTTCTCATTCGGTCTTTAGCTGTCAGGTTGCATGGGTGGTGTTATTATTCCAGTCCCGTGTTCTTTTAAAGTTTTGTTTGTCTACTATGTGTGTGGCCTCCGCAATCTGTCTGATTATCGTGTCTGTTCTATATTTTGATAGTATCTTAATATCTGTTATTAACCGAGCCGCCATGTATTAATTGAGCATGTTGATAGAACACTGACGAGATTTTTCCCAGTTTGAGCATGTGCCAGTGTTCAGTAATCCGCTCACCTATGCTATGTAACTTTTCCTCAATGTACGTTATTCTCCTGTTTCTGCACCGTCCCACAGGATACCTTATACTATAAACTACATACCTAGTTTTACAGTTTATCTGTGGGTTTACTCTAAGCACTGTACATTGGTTATCCGTTAAGGGGTTTCTTTCAAATTGATATGTTCTACACATGAAAGATGTTATGGTGTACCTGACCTTTCTATTATTTTAATCTGTAGATTCATCTTATCTAAGGTTTTCCGAATAAGATGTGCTAATTCTTTTCCAGGGGTAGTATCAACGAATTAAAGTAGTAGAAAGAAACCCCCTGTAAGGATAGCAAATCACCCTAAACACACGCAAGACATACATACATACATACATACATACATACGTTTATATATATATATATATATATATATATATAAGCATTAGTACACTCACCTGTACATCTATCTAAATATTCACTATATATATAATTATGTATATATATAT
>NC_068988.1:70345191-70348226 GCF_001194135.2 Octopus bimaculoides | reverse complement strand
CATATACATACATATTTCTATATACGTATATGCTTGCGTATATATAAGTATATGTGTGCGCGTGCGCGTGCATATATATATATATATATATATATATGTGTGTGTGTGTGTGTTTGTATGTGTGTGTGTGCATGTTTTAGTTAGTAATAGGATATAATTGTAAACTAATGAGCAAGGTATATAATAAGTGAACAAATAATGAACATGATAAGTCACCAACTTCAGACTTTAGCTAAACTGAATCCAAGAGAAGTACGTGAGCTACCGACTGACCATGTAATATAGAAAAACGTCAGCGTGGCTGCTACGAATCTCCAGCCTGCAGCGACGCCAAAAGCTTAATGTCAAGCTTGCAAAATGTCAACAAGCAAGCTTAAGTATAGAAAGCATAATGTCTTTTAGCAGGTAAATATATACAATCCTTTTGGTTGTTCAGCTGTTGTCAATGTCTATTGCAAGTAGAATAATGTTTATTCTGTAGTGGAGGCGCAAAGGCCCAGTGGTTAGGGCAGCAGACTCACGGCCATAGGATCGCGGTTTCGATTCCCAGACCGGGCGAAAACATCTAAAGTTCCACGAGGCTCCGGCAGGGGATGCTGGCGATCCCTGCTGTAACCTTTCACCACAACTTTCTCTCACTTTTACTTCCTGTTTCTGTTGTGCCTGCAATTCAAAGGGTTCAGCCTTATCACACTGTGTCACGATGAATATGCCCGAGAACTACGTTAAGGGTACACGTGTCTGTGGAGTGCTCAGCCACTTGCACGTTAATTCCACGAGCAGGCTGTTCCGTTGATTGAATCAAATGGAATCATCGACGCCGTAAGCGACGGAGTGCCATCAACAACAATGTTCATTTTGCCGCTAATTTTATAATATAGGATTAACATTCACAAGAAAGAGAATGACCAATATATTATTCTTAACATTTATTTTAATAATGCAACTGAAATTTTCGAGCGATCAACTCAACTATTATAACATTTTAAATGGCTTTCTTATGTTTTATTCATACTTCTTTTCCTTTTTAAAACATTTGTATTCGGTGTGGATACTTGGAATCTTTGCAAGCTATGTTAGAATGCTACTTGAATCGACTATGGTTTTCATTCCATCGCGGGTGGATTAAATATAAATCAGAAGAAATATCAATGAACATTTTGTTGACGGAATATCTCTCTTGAAACCACTGGTTTATTCGTCATGCAAAACAATCAATATCATGCTGATAACTTAACGAAATGGGGGAGAGGATATACTGGTTAAATAATAGTTTATAGAGACGTCAGTACTATCAATGTTGATAATTATACTGGTATTTTTGATGGAAATGATGATGACAACGACCAGAAAGTAATGAAATTCACCCATTTTAGCTCCTCTTCATTTATGAAGGGAAATCTTTGGTTGCCAAAAAGCCCAAAAATTTGAACTATAAGTAACAGAAAGGGAAAATTAAAAGAATAATTTCTTATTCAAGCTATACAATTTAATGAATGCTATATACCATCACCACCACCACCACATTTCACCACCACCATTACCACCATCACCTCCATATATCACAGGTACTTATCTCAACAAATGTTGAGATGAGAAAAGGATGTAACTGTCCCTCTTTGAAATCGAAGTACCACCTGTGAGACGCCATATTGCATAGCCAAGTTAACGAGTGAAACGTTTTCTCAGTCACTGAATGTCCTAGAAATAACAGAGAACTTTTCTCTCAAATCACTTCCTATAGTCTTAAATAAAGACTGCATTAAACAATATAGACTTTACACAAAGAAGTCAGAAATTGTTGCTGTCAGAATATCGTTGATAAAATATCTTCTGAAGTAGATCTATCATAAGGTTAAATTACAGCAACAGTATGAAAATTCTGTGTTCGAGTTTTTAGAAGTATTATAACTCTATATGAGAAATATACTTTTCTTTCTTGACTACAAAGGCAACGGAAAAAATTATTTGTTTATTCCAGCCTATAGCAGTTACAAAACTACAAGTTGTCACATAAAATGCTAGAAATAACATCTACAAATCTCTGTAACCATACACATTGCCGTTTTAAAAATGAAGTGCACATTGAATAACATAGACTTAGATGCATTAATCCAACCAACATGAGGGAAGTGTCATGGCTGATATTTTCATGAAATATCTTGCTCAGTTAATCGACAATAATTACAAGAGCTCTTATAACTATATTTGCAACTTCTGTGATCTTTAGTAGTAAATACTTTGTTGATGTGATTCTTTAGGTTGAAATTTGTTTGTTCACCAATGAATTTTGAAAGCAAGCTTTATACTAACTAAATGTTCCGGAACAGTAGAAATGAGGGCATAAATTTAACCTATAAAGTGTTTAGGAAAGAATTGTACGAAATCTATTACCTTCATTGGAGAGAAATATCTTTACTACGTATGCACGTCAAATCTTTTCAATGCCGGCCATGAGAATCCAAGATCAAATCGCTCGCGTGAACAGCTTCCTATATACAAATCAAGAGGTGTTAAATGTCTTGCAATGAAACATAATGAAACCATATGCTAGCTTTCACATGAGAAAACAGATATACAAATATATATAAATGTAGACTACATACAAGTACATTTACACATATATACTATTGCAGTATATATACAGAAGTATGTTTTTAAGTGTATGTTTATCTCTTTCTTTGTAACATATATACATACACACGCGTATATAGTCACATATACATAGAGAGGCAAATAAACAATCAGAAAGACAGAGAGAGATATATGTATAAACAGATGGATAGCTAGTCAGACAGACTGATAGACAGATAGGTAGGTAGATAGATAGATAGATAGATAGAGAGAGAGAGAGACAGAGAGAGACAGAGAGAGACAGAGAGAGAGAGAGAGAGAGAGAAAGAGAGAGATAGAAAGTGAGAGGGAAAGAAAGCGATAGCTATTCGCAAGCATTATTAAGTTTATCGATATGACAAGATACCAATTTGTAGATATGTTCATACAACCTTCACATAAAATATTTCCCAAAGAAGCTT
>NC_068988.1:70342553-70345091 GCF_001194135.2 Octopus bimaculoides | reverse complement strand
GTAGATATGTTCATACAACCTTCACATAAAATATTTCCCAAAGAAGCTTTTATGCGCGGTAATAGTACCTCACTATATGATGATTAGCATCAGCATACCGTGTTGTTTCTGAATTTTCCTGATATGGTAGCCAAATTTCTTTCAAATCACATGATAGCTCTTAAAATTAGAATTTGAATTAGATACATGCATTGAAAATAGTCATAATAGTCACGGCTGGAAGGGATTTAATAAGTTTCATCAACAAGATGAAGTACACTTCATCAAATTTCGATATTTGGATAAAACTAGGTCCTATTCTTGTAAAAATGACTCCAACATCTTTATCTGCCAAATGCGCCGACCTGGTAGAATCATTAACACGCTTGCAAAATGCTTAGCGGCATTTCACTCGTCTTCACGATCTGAGTTCAAATTCCGCTGAAGTTGACTTTCATCCTTTCGGGATCGATAAAGTAAATATTAGTCGAGCAAAGGGGTAGACGTAATCGACTTACAATCTACCCGATATTGCTGGACTTTTGCTGACATTTGAAATCAATATCTCTACCTGCTTACACTTAGATTCCTTAGGATTAAATCACTGTAATTTTTTTTCCTATGTAAATTTAAGTAAAGATATATACCCCAATGGAACATGCAATTTCAACGAAACCGGCTTTTGCAGAAGGAGCCTTTGACACTTCCGAAGGATATTGTGTGAACAAAGTCATGTCTGGCGAACTGGCAGAATCGATAGCACGTCGGACAAAATACTTAGCGGTATTTATTGGGAGCTGAAATACAGCCGAAGTCAACTTTGCCTTTCATCCTTGGAGGTCGATAAAGATAAAGGAGTAGTCAAGTATTGAGGTTGATGTAATCAATTATCACTCGCTCTAATCTGAAACAGTCCTTATGGATGTAAGAATGGAAATAAGAAGATAAAAGGAAGGAGTGAGGTAGGATGAAGTATTAAGGGATTGCAATTAGTTGAAAGATTATGAACTTCATCGGCATTTCTCTTTGTAATTCTCACTTCAACTGCTCTACGCATTCATACACACACACTCTGTCTCTCTCTCTCTTTGTCTCTGAGTCTCACTTTCTCTTACACACACATGCTCTCGTTCTCTCCCTTACTTAGCCTACTTCCCCACTCTCTCCTTCCCTCTCCGCTGTGTTGCCTTACAACCTTTGTAGCCAACACTTTGACACTTATTAGTAAACTAGTTATTCAAAAGTTGGTGAGTCGCTAGTAGTGGAGGGGTTCGTATTATCGATTTTTGAGTCGGTGATAACTGTTATGGTGATGTTGGGGATATTGTTAATGGCGGTAGTAGTGAGTAGTGGTCATTTTGAGTTTCTCAGTGGAATTGCAGTCCCTGATAAGTGTCAAGTCGATCCTCATTGACCTAAGATCAAAGTTATTTCATTCAAATTTTAAAATACATTAAGATACTATATAATCTCATGCTATGGTCATTTATTTTAGGTTGAGTTTCTTATTTTGTTCACGATGTTGTTGCTATCGTTAGTCATTTTGGTGTCTTGGTGGATTGGTATGGCGGTACTTTCATTAGTTTGGGTTTGAAAGTTGATTTCTATATGTGTATACATATATACATAAAGATGATTTACACACACACACACACACACGCGCGCACACACACACACACACGCGCGCACACACACACACGCGCGCACACACACACACACACACACAAACACATACACATGCACGCATACATAAATACACACGCGCACACACACATATTACTTTTATGTTCAGTTGTAATAGAAAATTTTTACATCAATCTGAAGGGTTAGTCTATAATTTTTGTTGATTACAAATTTACTATTCTTAAACAAGAATATTAGTGACAGCACCTTCGGAGGTTCTGACTAAAACTCCGAAGTTACTGTCGATAATATACTTCTTTAAGTGTAACAAATCTATCTATCTATCTATCTATCTATCTATCTATCTATCTATCTATCTATCTATTTATCTATCTATCTATCTATCTATCTATCTAGCTAGCTAGCTAATCTGTCTGTCAACCTGTCTCTCTCTCTCTCTCTCTCTCTCTCTCTCTCTCTCTCTCTCTCTCTCTCTCTCTCTCTCTCTCTCTGTCGATGTGCTTCGAGATATATTTGGTTTGCAAGATTCTTGATGTGAAACTGTGTGTTGAAACAAAGCTTGTGTTTCGGGAAGGTCATTAGGACAATAATAATAGATACATACACTGACCCAGTTTCACTTCTTTATTATTATTAAATTGGTTAGAATCTCTAACCGACTAAGTAATCTATCGCTTGTTTAATGTGTTTGTTAAACAACTAATCAGCTTGAAACCATACGAATATATGTAATTATGAACACTTCCAGTACACAACCATACATATCCATGGGCATGCATATGTAGACACACACACACACACACTCACACACACACATACATACATACATATATATGTATATGTATATATATATATATATATATATATATATATATATGTGTGTGTGTGTGTGTGTGTGTGTGTGTGTGTGTGTGT
>NC_068988.1:70342133-70342543 GCF_001194135.2 Octopus bimaculoides | reverse complement strand
TGTGTGTGTGTGTGTGTGTGTGTATAAAGAGAGAGAAAGAGTAGGATGGGGAGAGAAAGAGTAGGATGGGGAGAGACACATTGTAAACCAAGAAAATGTACAGAAATACACGCTCATTCAGTCCAAAATTCCCTTTCACAGAACATAAGTGTTCATTCTGACAAACACTTCATAGGAATACGTTAGCAGACTGATAGATATATAGATAGATAGATTGATAAGTAGACAGATAGGTAGGTAGATAGATAGATAGATAGATAGAGAGAGAGAGAGACAGAGAGAGACAGAGAGAGAGAGAGTGAGAAAGAGAGAGAGAGAAAGTGAGAGGGAAAGAAAGCGATAGCTATTCGCAAGCATTATTAAGTTTATCGATATGACAATGTGTAGATATGTTCATACAACCTTCACAC
>NC_068988.1:70340625-70341242 GCF_001194135.2 Octopus bimaculoides | reverse complement strand
GTAGACAGATAGGTAGGTAGATAGATAGATAGATAGATAGAGAGAGAGAGAGACAGAGAGAGACAGAGAGAGAGAGAGTGAGAAAGAGAGAGAGAGAAAGTGAGAGGGAAAGAAAGCGATAGCTATTCGCAAGCATTATTAAGTTTATCGATATGACAATGTGTAGATATGTTCATACAACCTTCACACACTCACAAGCACACACACACACAAGCACACTAACACCCTTCCCATACAAATATGTAATTATATTAATAGCATTTCAAATTGTTAAGTATAATTTAATTTAAATCTTTGGGGTAAGAAGAAAGTGTAAATTTTTAGATTATTGTAATTATTTTTGAGTATATGTGCAGGTTAAATTAAAGCCAGTATACTGAAATTAGTGGTGATATTTTACATTTTCTCTGAGCCCCAAGTCCTGTAAACTGAGGTCGTTGTAATGCAGAGTATCTCTATCTCTCTCTTTCTCTCTCTCTGCTTCTTTTTCTCCCTTATGAGTCTATATGTACGGATGCATTTACATTCATATGTGTGGTTGTATGTGTTTCCATGAATATATACACTTGTAAGAATAAATCTATAAATGTATATACATTTATATATATATATGCATA
>NC_068988.1:70337680-70339624 GCF_001194135.2 Octopus bimaculoides | reverse complement strand
TATATATATGTATATGACCATACCTAACCATGCGCTGTCAACCCTAGTCCTTTATCTAAAATAGATACAGCTTTCCTACTCTCAGATTGTGTATGTACATATATATATATATATATATATATATATATATAAATAATGTACGTATATATGTTTGTGAGTATGTTTATACGTATGTATGTATCTATGTATATATGTATGTACTGAAAAGATTCAAACTTAGACTCCGATGTCTTTACATGGGAATTTGAGTTTGAATCTTTTGAGCACTAAGTGTGTCTTCTGTGTAGTGAATATATGGATCTCATCTGTGAACTATATGTATGTATGTATGTATGTATGGATGGATGGAAGAGATATATATAGTTTTTGTCAATCGACGTAATGTAATAGGTATGTTCTATGAGTGCACAGTTCGGTTTACCACTAAAACTCTGGCTTGAAATTCAGCTATAAAATGTGGTGATCAACTACTATTGCACAGATACGTCTTACCATACTGTATGAAATGTTCCTTTTGATGTGGGAAGGATGGCAAGAGCAGAAGTTCAATTATTGGTGCGTGTATATTTTATTTATTTATTTATTTTTCTTGTGTGTGAAATATATCCCCTGTGACTGCTTTATGTTTTGGGAGCAATCAAATGATGGTTTACAAATATTCAATAAAATCATCTATCAAATTAACGACAGGAACCAGTCATAATGACTTACCATTCTCGTAGAAATATGTGACTCCACGGTCACAACGGATTTGATTTACAAAAACGGACAAAATTAATAAATGATGGAATTATAAAGGTGATATCCTCTGTAATATACAGAGGATATCTAAGAAAATAATTGAAGACAGTACTATTGCATTTACCAATACACTTAATTCAGTATTAGTCAAAAATGTTCACGCTATAAAAACAAACCTATCAATATTCCTACAACGACCCAATATGCAAAATCTGGTTGATGTGCAACAGTAAATGTGAACCAAAGAAATATTTAAAAATCATCTTACGAGGGCAAGATACACATCAGAGTTTGATGCAGACTTCTCCGTGGAGGATTGTAGAGATAATAGATGTGGTACATGTAATAACAATAACATCAAATATTTGGACAGTAATTCTGATATAAAATTTAAATGTGAATTCTCCTTCAAAGTAAATGCAGATATGAATTGCAAGATACAGAAACTCATATATTGCAAAACCTGCCCCAGTTGCAAGGACAATTATATTGGCGAAACCAACAATTCCCTTTGCGAACGAACATGAATCCACAGAGAGCATATCATGCAAAAAGTGTTATGCGAGATTCTGCTGAGTAAACATCTGGAAATGTGTGAAAAAAGCAAATTGAAGATCTTTTCCTTTCGACAAATACCCATTGGATGGCTCAAAATACCAGAAAGCAATGGAACACCATTTTATCAAAAATTCTTCGATTAACTAAGCGTTAGATAAAAAAAAATAATCACTTATAGGATTCTGAAAGGTTGGGCAATATTTATAGCAAGGATAATATACGTGGACACTCACTGCTAGTGAACAAGTTACGTACATTATTTGATATAGTTAACTAATACAAGTAGAGTACCTAGCTAAGTATTGCGGAAGATGTGGCTGGAATTACACATGGCTTATGAGTGAAATAATCAAATGTGAGTACTTGAATACTCATTTTGATCTTCTCCAAGCGTACGTTTATTTTGTGTTCGATTAATCGATTGAATCGAGTGTATGTTTACATATTAAATCCGATTTGAACTTTTGGATTTCTTTCATATTTCATAATCGTGACTGAATTTATTCTTGCTTAAATCTGTTTCATTCCTCGACTAACACTGAAAAATACTTTGATCGTATATAATATATATGCATACACACAGATATGTGTACGTGTGAGTGTATGTGCCTACATGTGTGTGTATAGGAGCATACATATATTCAT
>NC_068988.1:70335896-70336836 GCF_001194135.2 Octopus bimaculoides | reverse complement strand
TATATATATATATATATATATATATATATTTATATGAGTGTGGATGGGTGGATGTATACGTGTATGTATATATACATATATATACATATATATACATATATATATATATTACATTATACATTGTGTATTGCATGTGTGTGCGTGTATGTATGTATGTATGTAAGTGAATGTGTATATTATACATACATGATTTGTATATAAGAGAAAAAAGAGAGAGAGAGAGAGAGACATGATGTCAAAGCAATGACTAAAACAAGACTGAAATCTTAAATTGGCATTAACTTCAACAAGCTGACCATATAAGTACAATTTAAGCCATTCCAACAACTCCTTTCTTTCTTTCATTCATGCATATCTATCTATCTATCTATCTATCTATCTATCTATCTACATATAAGAGGGATGACCACCAAGTGGACATCTATTTTGCTAGAAGTAGACCACCTATTGTCTGACCACTAAGAAGAGATGGTTCTCAAGAAAATTCAAAAACACCACAACGTAAGCGAGCAAGACAAATGAAAAGATACAAAATATAAAGATTAATCATAGACTGGTTTCGTTGACACCACTTACGTAATTGTCCGCAACTCTTCAGTATGATCGTCTTGGCAATATCATTTGCAGAACTATACACGAGACGTCCGCACCGGTCTTTGATTAATCTTTATATTTTGCATCTTTTCATTTGTCTTGCTCGCTTACGTTCTGGTGTTTGCTGAATTTTCTTGAGAAAATCTTTTCTTAGTGGTCAGACCATAAATGCTCTACTTCTAGCAAAATGGATGTCCACTAAGTGGTCATCCCTCTTATATGTATGGAATATAATTTTTCTGAATCTTCAGTTTTTATCTATATGCAAGGCCACTAGTTTTAAATTGATATTAATCAAATTAATATTCATTTTTTCACCCTTCTTATTTAAATTTATATATATATA
>NC_068988.1:70334583-70335462 GCF_001194135.2 Octopus bimaculoides | reverse complement strand
TATATATATATATATATATTTCATCGCAGCCAACAAGAATCAACACGTCAAGCAACTCGTTAAGGAGGAATAACAACACACAATACGTACGGTGGTGTATAAAGAATTGAAATTTCGTGCAGGATCTAAGACCTGAAGACTGTGACCGCAGAAGTCCTGAAGTCCAGATCTCACTCCATCCATGTGATTTTTACTTGTGTGGTTACACAAAAGAGGAGGAGTTCAAGACAAATCCTCGCACACTAAACGGCTTGAAGATACGAATTCCTAAGGTTTTCAATTTCTCAGACGACGTCTTCCAGGAGGTTGTTAGTGCCATCTCTCGCTGTTTGAGGAAACTGGTCGACGCAACCGGTACTTACGTTAAAATATGAAGATTTACTTTCATCTTCCCGTGCAAAAAAGAATATGCATCATTTGTTTCAATAAATTTGTAAAAGGAATATGGATTTTATCATCAATTTTTAATGCCTACTTAATTTTCAGCCACCCTATATATGTATAAATAAATAAATAAAAGAGTTTAAAAGAGTTCCAACACTGTCTGTTTTTTTATGTTTTATTTATATTCCTGCAAAACCAATGTGGGATATAGAATATGGAATATACAATATCTAATATAATATACAATATATTATATAAAATAAAAATGGATGTTACTATGAAATAAAGTATTGAATGTCTTATTGAATATATGGAATATGTCTTATTGAATAGATGAAATATTGAGTGTTCAATATAAAGGATTAAATATATAAAGGCGAATATGTATTTTCTATACCTTGTGATATTTCATATTTTCTATACCTTGTGGTATTTCATATTTTCTATACCTTGTGGTATTTCATATTTTCTATACCTTGTGGTATTTCATATTTT
>NC_068988.1:70331036-70334067 GCF_001194135.2 Octopus bimaculoides | reverse complement strand
ATATATATATATATATATATATCATTGTCGTCGGTTCCATGTCGTTTCTGAGTGTTTTTCTTCTTTTGTGCTTGGTTGTCAAGACCGATATTTGCATGGAACACTTGCCTATAAATTTTACATCTGTTTGTCGCTGGAGGCTGTGAATGGCATTGGCAGGTCTTTCATCGTGGCCATTTTTCTTCATTTTTCCGACGATGTTTTTCGAAATATTCTCCATAAATCTTGATAAAACGCCACGATGCATTTCTTCTATGTGTTTCTCCTCGTATTTAGCGCTGTTGTTTGTGCTCTTCAGTTGTTTTTTTTTTAATATAGCGTTGCTTGACATATCGGCATAGTGTACTGTCGATGATGACATCGCTATACAGGATATGACGTGGCTGCTTGGTGTTATTCACGAAACGGACTGACCTGCGCATCTAAGGTGATGTTTGATGATAGCCTCAATATGATTGACTTTGGTCCATTCAAGGACTGCAATGTTGTTGACAGTGCCATGCCTTTTTGGCAGTTTTTGTTGATGAAGTAGTACGGGTTTGTGGTGTGTTGGCGGTGCAAGGTCCATGTCTCAAACCGGGAGTGCAAGGTGGACACAAATCTGGCTTCATACACCATAACCTTCGTTTGTAGTTTTAGGTTCTTGCTTCTGTAGGCACGCTTAAAGGGTTTACCAAAAGAGACACGAGCAGTTCAGCTCGGTTCGTGGTCTGGAAGTCTTACTTAAGCTTATACGAAGAGGACGCTTCTGGGGTAAAGGATCTGGTCCAATCATTGCAGTGGTGATGCTAAAATGTGGAAGGATTGAGTTGGAATAAGGTTGTGATAGTAGTTTTGTATTCTGCTATGATAAACCGAAGGGATCATACGCAATTTTAAGTTGCTAACCAATTTCTGCATTCCTTTGAGTAAATGAACTGGTGTGATATTGTAGTCATTGTAGAGCAGTTCAGTGACATAAATATTGTTGGTCACTATTTGTTACCGGCGTCTGGACAGATTGCAGAGCCTGAACTCGACAAGTAACAATACAAATTTACGCTTTGATCATTGAAACATTTAATAAATCTGCTGCTTTTATTCGAAAAGGATTTGATACACATTCTTATTTCCTGTTTTGCAAAGTATATTATAAATATGAGTAAGATTTCTTTAAACATGAATGATAGTTTGACCTTTGATGTTTGGTGTCTACCTAAGTGGGTAACAGAATTACTCTGCCTGAAGGAGAACGTATTGGTTTTCTGAAGGATTTTGGATTATAATTATTTTATCCTAAAGATAAGAGTGAATTCCTTCTTTATAGGTTTCATGCAGCTGTTGATTTGCATTTTACAATGTTGCTCAATAAACTCTTATGTGATTATATATGTTAGATGTAGCTTTCTATGCTTCATTCAGTTTGTTTTTCGTGATTATCTGGTTGGGATAATTATCTCGTTGAAATCCGGTCGTTTTTGCTTTCTGCATTTGGAATATTTGTTTCTGCTACATTTTCATATTTATTTATGACGTTATTGTAAATAGAGTCAATATTCTATTACTTAGAACAGACTATTTTAAATTCCACCTAATTATCAAGGAGACAGATTGCCTTTCTCACACGTAGACTACTGGAGACTTAAAAGCCCGATCGTTCGTTTTTAATAAATTTAAAATATGCAATTGTTTTCAATTGCAAGCATTTAAATTCTGTTCTGTTTTTAATTATCGTAAATTGAAAATAATTATAGTCCTTCTATTCAAGAAATAAAAGATAACAATTAGGTAATAATGACACTGTTATTAGTGTTATTTGTCTTATGATGAATAAAAAAAACGTAAAACAATCTGTCGGTACAGGCCATTTTGCTTAGGATAATTTAGAACTTTATATCTTACTTTCATGATTCATATATTTCTCATTTCATGTAATATTATTCAATTTAATGTTTTACGTGTAAAGTCGTACAATTAGCCGTCAATACAACAATTAGCCGTCAAAAATGACGGCGAGGGCCAGCTAGTATATAAGAATACATCACAGATCTGGTAGCCGCCGGATGAAAGGGTCATATTACTTATACGCCGGGAGTTGACACACACAATGCGTGTTGTCATAAATACTCTGGTTTGTTCTATCATTCTCATATAACGTCAAAACCTGTGTGGAGAGAATTCCTTTGATTAGTAAAAATACATTTAAACACAGTTCCATATGCATGTGATACTATTTAATATACATTAAGTAAGGGGCTAATTCAACTGTGCGTCTAGTGTAAAGAAAATATTAGTGAACGCTTCCAAAACTCGCGCAGTAAGAATGCTCATGCAAGGTTACCAGTGAGTGCCCATTAAATGCACATTTGCAACTCCGAGTACGTTCAATAGTATCAGCATCAGCAGCATCTACAATGTAAGAGCACGCACATGAAAATATGTTGGAGCAACAGAGAACTCATGTAATCCCAGGCAAAATAAACGCTTTGCTTAGCCGAGAGGCCAATGATCCTACAATATTCGTAAAATCCGGTTGTCATCGCGAATTCATGAAGTCGGTGGATGCCCTATGGAGAAAGAATTTCATCTTAAAACGTGGTCTTCCACGTTCTGGACTAGAGAACGAAAAAAAAAAAACCTATGTAGGCTCAACTGATAACTAAGGCTATAAATGGAACAATAAAAGGGGATACAACCCTCTTTTCCCTTTCAAAAAGGGATTTCGTGCCCTGGGTTTTTTTCACAACTAAGTTGACAAAGATTGTTTGTTTACCTACATCAGTAAAGATGCTATGTACTTCCGGTGCAATAGTGCAACAGTGGGCTTGAAAACAATGGTAACTCCCTGACCGGCTATATGTCATAACCAAGAATACTTCTCAACGTAAAATTATAACTGCGCAAAATTTCTTTAAGAATGCGCATGTTTCTGACTTACAGGAAATTCATCGATACACACACACACACACACACACACACATACACACACACACACACACACACACATACACACACACATGCATATGCTGTTACGCCGCACGCGGCCTCCCGA
>NC_068988.1:70327485-70328290 GCF_001194135.2 Octopus bimaculoides | reverse complement strand
GTGTATATTTTGTATATATCTACTCTCTCTCTCTCGCGCGCATATTCACTTACTTTCACACACACACACACACACACACAACGCACACACACAACACACACACGCACGCGCACACACTCACACACACACACATACACAACACACACACACACATATACATGTATAAGTTTGTGTGCTTGTACAGGTGCATGCAATATATGTGTATATTTTGTATATATACTCTCTCTCTCGCGCGCGCGCATATTCTCTTACTCATACACACACACACACACAACACACGCACACACGAGCACATATACATGTATATGTATGTGTGCTTGTACAGATGCATGCACTGTATGTGTATATTTTGTATGCATCTACCTTTACACACACATACATGCACACACATACGCAGACACAGACACACTCTCACACACATTAACGGCGGTGTGCTAGCAGGATCGTTAGCATGCCGGGCTATATGCTTAGCAGCAGTTCATTTGTCCTGGTATTATTTGCCTGTATATTATTATTATTATTATTATTATTATTATTATCATTATTATTATTGTTGTTGCTGTTGTTGCTGTCGTTGTTGTTGTTATATATATGTATATATATATATATATATAGTTATTAATATTTCTAAGTCTCTCTAAAGGAGACTACGGCAGCGGTACTGGAAATTAATAGTTATCGCCAAGCCAACATGGCAGTCCCAAAATTAGGACGAAAGCTGCCGTGAATTAGCTCCAAGAAGCCATCGCCTCTAGCTAGCTATGTGACACACGAAACCTGTGTCCTTTATAACCTTCGAACAGGG
>NC_068988.1:70326089-70327023 GCF_001194135.2 Octopus bimaculoides | reverse complement strand
ATATATATATATATATATATATATATATATATATATATATATATACGTACGTACATATTACATATAAATGTATTGACACACACATAATATATATATATATTTATATATATATCCGTATTATGTAAATACATATGTATAGTAGAGTCATGCGCATGCTCAAACACATCTGCGTACATGGTCTGACATCTACACATGAAGTACCAATCAGTCAAGTACTCAAATCGATGTAATCAACTCATGTCCTCTCCTTGAAATTGCTGGTGTTGTGCCAAAATATGAAACTGTTGTTATTAGTGCTGTAGTTGTTATAAGTCTTGTTGCTGATAGCGTCATTATTATGGTTGTCAACATGATGATCATGATGACAGTCATCGTCGTCATCAACATGTTCATCATCATCATCATCATCATCATCATCATCATCATATTCATCATCACCATCCTAATCATCATCTTCATTGTGTAGGGATATAGCACACTTAGTCCAGTTTCAAAGAAATCTTCTAGCACATGTGAATTTGTTTCGTGAATTTCTATTCCATATTCATTGTATCGTTAATATCGCAATGCAAAGTTCGGTGAAGTAGCAAGTGCTAAGAAGATCGATCAACTTTATGAGATGCTAGCAATTTTTGTCGAGGCCTTCTTCTATTCTTGTGGGATTGATAACATAAAGTGCTGGACTCGGTATAGCGAATTCATATCTATGTTAGAAGTAATATAATCGTGATGACTATGGTTGGTACACTGGTAGAACCGGCGGAGCATCGAACACGATGATTTAGTGTCAGTGAACTTCCTAGGTTCAAATATTACGTGAGATGAGATTTTAATGCATTTTTTTTCATCGATAAATTAACGGTCTCCCCAAATATGTATGTATGTATATATGACTATCTCTCTCTCTCTCTCTCTCTCTCTCTCTCTCTCACTG
>NC_068988.1:70319571-70326058 GCF_001194135.2 Octopus bimaculoides | reverse complement strand
TATATATATATATATATATATATATATATATATATATATATATGTGTGTGTAGAGAGAGAGAGAGAGAGAGAGAGAGTAAACATTAACAATTAATTGATAATTAGTAATTTTACCAAGTAGTTCGGTGTGTTAAAAACCATTATCGGTAAATGTATAAACACAATTTAAGATTTAGGGTTCAGTAAGTATTGCTTCACCACACATCGAAAATTAGAAATAGCAACCAAAAACTGCTATTTCTCAACTTAAATTTTAGTTGAGAAATAGTAGTTTTTGCCTGCTATCTCTAATTTTCGGTGCGTGGTCAATCGATAATTGCTGAACCCTAAATTTTAAATTGTATATATATATATATATATATATATATATGTGTGTGTGTGTGTGTGTGTGTGTGTGTGTGTGTGTGAAACAATTGTTTTCGGTCTCAGATCAGGTCCCTTGCTATGCAAGTACATCTCCGTAATATATGTATATAATTCTGGTATAAATCTCATTGACAACATTACTTCAAATTCTTTGAGCCTATGTTGCAATCATTGATATTCATTATAAACACTGAATGCTGTATTATGGATTCATTATTCCATATTCTTCTCAAGGAAACCTGTCCGTTCCCTTCTAAGAATTGCTTTAGTTGTGATCAGAACTCAAGATAAAATCTGGATTATTTTTATGTCAGGATATTTAAGAAAATATAATCAATGGTGTTTCATTTCACCTTACTTTCCCGACTCGACCAGGCTTGGGTATTTTTCAAGATACAGCGATTTCTTTTCCCACTAAACGGTAATAGAATTTAGAGATGGTAACAGGTCTAGTCCTCCTGAAAAATATATTCTCTAAAGGAAGTGACTTTTATAATCAAACAATTTGAAAATAAGTATAGGCGCAGGAGTGGATGTGTGGTAAGTAGCTAGCTTACCAACCACGTGTTACCAGGTTCCGTCTCACAGCGTGGCACCTTGGGCAAGTGTCTTCTACTATAGTCTCGAGCCGACCAAATCCTTGTGAGTGGATTTGGTAGACGGAAACTGAAAGAAGCCCGTCATATAGATATATGTGTGTGTGTATATGTGTGTGAATGTTTGTGCGTTTGTGCTTGTCCTCCAAATAGCGCTTGACAATAGATGCAGGCGTGTTTATGTCCCCGTAGACATATAATAGAGACCAACAGAATAAGTATTAGGCTTACAATTAAATTTTTCAGCCGGTCGAAAGGTCTTCAGAGTGATAGCATATCACATCAGTTGGTATATCCTTATTTTCTCTTTCTTTTTCTTTTCATTTTCTCTATTTTTCCGTTCTGATGAAGTTATGCTATTTAAGTTAGTATAATTATTTAAAATGGTAATTATTATTATTGTAATAATTAAGTCTGATTATACCCAAAATGGTGCAAACAGAAACAGCTGTAAAACGAGATATTGTCTTTTTATAATCAACAAATAATAACTGAGGTTTATCAATTACCAATTGTATCTCCATTTTCTTACTTTTCCTTAAATATAGATAAACTTCGGTTTATTCCTTTCTTTACCTACCATATATATAAGCATTAACATTAATACTCATAATTACATATAAGTAATACACCAGTGATTCATTGGATACAGATATCTCTTAAACGAACCCCTCTCAGGTAAGAATTTAGGCTTTTAACTTCTTACACTGTAAGAAAGACGGGCCCCATCCAGTTCATGACTCCTCGGTGCTGTTCTGTTGACACATTTTAGCCTTAAGACTTGTGCATTGTAACTTCTCCCCATTCACTTTCAAACTTACACTTAAAAAAGAAATGGCAATGGTTGTCATGGTAACGCTGACACACTATCGCTAAAGCGGTACACAGCCACACCGACACACATACATACATACATACTTACATACATATGTACATACATTACATACATACATACATATATATATATATATATATATATATATATATATATATATATATATATATACATGCATAGATATACGCACATATCTCACACATATATAGCTATTTAAAATTTACAAACACTCATTGTAGGTTAGATAAGAATTTAAGCACCTATCTTTCTTGACAGGAAGATAATAAAGCGAAATAATTTGTTTAATCTCCATTGCCCGATTTGTAAAATGCTTCTCAGAGAAGGCATACCCGGTTTCATTCCCCGATGAATGTCATTGATCAGCAGTTACATGAGCAGTCATAAATTATATCAGCAGGAGATTTGCCTAATTTGTGAACGTGTGCTTTTAACATCTCGTCATTGATTAAACATAGATTCTGTACAATTGATGAGCTAAAATAAAAATAAAACATTTCCCGATGACCGTTGTACAATATGATGACTGCTCCACCGTAAAGGCGTACCCAGTTTTCTTCCCCAATAATATCATATCAAGGATTTCCACGCAAGCTAAGTACACCGTCATTGGAGAGAGAGAAATAAATAATATCCGTTTACTAGGATGTTAGTAGTTAACAGTTCGTTTAATAAGTAAAGAGTCTCCAAAGTAAAATATTATATTGGTTGCTAGTTCCATGGTCGAAGAATTAATGAAATCCTTAGCAAACGATAATATCTGTTTGCAATTCCATTGTTGAAGTATCAAGGTAAATCCAAAGTTAAAGATGTACAAGTCCATCTTTGAAAAAAAAAAACCGAGGCAGTTATGAATCTTCAATGTGTACGAGATTGTCTGAAGGAATAATGATAAGTGCATGAGTGTCGATGGCATAGTGACGGTATACGTAGCATAGGAGTTGGGGGATGTATATACATACATGTATATAAGTATATACACACACAAATTTACATACATGCACAGATTTTTTCTCTCATATAATCTCACATATACATATACGCAGAGACATGTGCCCGCGCATAAATTCACTTCGTGATATATATGCACATAATCGTATACAAGCGCGCGCGCAGAAACTCATGGACGTATAGGTGTGTAAATGTATGTATGTATGTATGTATGTATGTATGTATGTATGTATGTATGTATGTATCTATCTATCTATATATATATATGTGTGTGTGTGTGTGTGTGTGTGTGTGTGTGTGTGTATAATACAAATAATAAATGAGTATTAGATATAGGTATGTATGTATGTATGTATATATTCTTTTACTTGTTCCCGCCATTTGACTGCGGCCATGGTGGAGCACGGCCTTTAGTCAAGAAAATCGACCCAGGACTTATTATATATATATATATATATATATATATATATGTGTGTGTGTGTGTGTGTTTAATCAGATCGAACCAGCTCAAGTGTAACTGCCCGGAATGGTCGTGACTTCTGGAACTTGACTGAGGAAAGAAAGCCACGAATGACCCGTCCTTTTTTTGCCTGTCCTAATCGTTGTTTCTCTTATCCACCTTTGTATCGTCTATCTGTCCGAATGTTTTAATGACCTCTATTGCGTTTTTGTTCCATATATATATATATTGTATGTATAATATACGTGTTATATTCCAATGGTCGAGTTCTGGGGAAAATGGAGGTCGAATGTTAAGGGTTATGTGATTATGAAAATTTTCACACATCCATTCCCGTGTTACTAGATCCATGTTTGATAGTGCAATAGTGCAGAGTCTTACTGAATTACATATGGCTTTCCATTGCGTACACTGTCTATCCAGAGCTTAACAATTATTTCTAGGACCACAATGTAGGCAGCAGAGTCAAATCTAATGCATTGTGAAAAGAAGTAAGGGGGCATCACATGTCCTTCATTGCTGGCAACCCCTAAAACCAGTTGCAGAAAAGTTTGTATGCATAACACTTGGAACTTCAGAAGGGTCTGCTCATAACCATTTGTCATTTCTTCTAACTTTTTCTGTTAACTTTTTCTTGTTTGAGATAAAACACGTCAAATCTTCTTCTGTTGGATTTTTCAGCGTGTTTAAGAGCCTTTTAGATCTGGTTTAGTGACTTTCTTTTGCTTTTTCGGACTAATTTACCTTTCCTTATCATATAAGACTTATATCTGATGTCTTTGTGGACAACATTTCTGACTGTCCCTTCTGACACATGGAGATCCTGTGCAATTAACCTCAAGGACTTCTGGAATTGTAATCATTTGTCTGTTGAACTTGCTGGTTAAATTCAGGTGTTCTGGTTACTTCAGAGCGTTTAGAATTCTTTTTATGCTTTGGTACTGGTGATACGTTTCCATCGACAGTCTCTAGCTCCTTACAAACTTTTAGAAATCGAGATATTTCTAAATCACTATGCTCAGCTTTTATCACCACAATAACAGAATGCCTGTTCATTTCTTGAGTAAGCTGAGGGTCTGCCACTATTATTTTCTGAAACAAAAATTATACAGAGTTAGTAAAAAATGCAGCAATGATCCCAAAAAGGTATGTCCTCAAATACCTTACGCACTCTGTACACACACACACACACACACACACACACACACACACACACACACACACACACACACACACACACAGACACACACACACACACACACACACAAACACACACACACACACACACATACACACACACAAACACACACAGATACACACATACACACGTATAAACCTCATACATATATATAGAGGGACAGTAGATATTGTAAGGGGTGAAAGAAAAATGTTAAAAATGAAAAAAAGAAACAGATTATGAATGCGAAAATTGTATTGTATTGTAGACATCTGTATGAGCTTGGATTATTGGATAGTGAGAAGGCGGTTAGAGTTAGAAGGTAGTAAGATTAGATGAAGCCATCTGAGGAAAACCTGTCAGCACTGTGAATCTCATATTATAATTGGTGGCGGGGAGAGTTAAACATCAACTGGTTACATTGGTGAAAGCTATACAAAATATAGAAGTATAAAAGAATAATGCCACACTGTGGAGAGCATATTAAATTAACCTAGCTTAACCCCCTAGTGTCCTGATCCATCATTGGCTCAAGTCCGCCATACCAAGGCCATAATACACCGAGTTGGTATGTTCGAAGGAATTTTCACAGATATTGCCGCATAACTCAGCACAGTTATTAAATAAGCAGCATAAAGCATTTTCCACCGGTGTCCATAAATATTTCAAAGTAGTCTACCACAAATCCAAAAGCGATATCAAAACTACTTCTGTATAGCTGTCTAACACTTTACTTTCACTGTTATATTAATGTAGATGTGGCATTAACTCACTTAATTAAACTAATACATTTATCCTAACATTACATATTTCAGTTTTATTCGATTGACTTCTACTTTATCCTACTCCTCTAAGTCATATTTCGATACCTCACATACTTCATAATTTATGTAATGCCTCTTCAGTTGAAGCACAGTTATTATTAAATAAGCACCACGAACCGTTCTCTTGTGTTCATAAATTCCCCATTGTTTTAGATTTCACCACAATTCCAAGTGTTTATAACCATCTAATATATTCCCAATAATATGAAGTTCAGACTTGTTATTAGTTCACTTAAGTTAAATAAGTATACTTACATCATACTTCTTTACTCTTTTACTCTTTTACTTGTTTCAGTCATTTGACTGCGGCCATGCTGGAGCACCGCCTTTAGTCGAGCAAATCGACCCCAGGACTTATTCTTTGTAAGCCTAGTACTTATTCTATCGGTCTCTTTTGTGGAACCGCTAAGTTACGGGGACGTAAACACACCAGCATCGGTTGTCAAGCGATGCTGGTGGTGGTGGTAGGGGACAAACACAGACACACAAACATATACACGCACATACATATATATATATACATATATACGACGGGCTTCTTTCAGTTTCCGTCTACCAAATCCACTCACAAGGCTTTGGTCGGCCCGAGGCTATAGTAGAAGACACTTACCCAAGGTGCCACGCAGTGGAAATGAACCTGGAACCATGTGGTTGGTAAGCAAGCTACTTACCACATAGCCACTCCTGCGCCTTTATTAATATTATTTTTTTTTTGGCCCTTACATTACTCTCCTCCATTAATTCTTATTTCTACGCCCCACCTAGCTTATAATTCATATAAAACCTATTATAAATAAACACTAGTTAAAATAAATTTATATACTTACGTTGTCAGATTTATTCTTCTTTACCTAACAAATTATTTAATTAATTAATTACGGTTCTATCATTCATTCTTAGTCTATTTATATCAACCCCATACAATACAATTCACTTTATTCGAGGATAGTGCTAACTTATATGTATACATCAGTGTATATATGTGTGTGTTTATGTGTGTATATATATGTATATATATATGCATGTGTGTGTATATGTGTGCGAGATATATGTATATATCCCTATGTACATATATACGTATGTATATGTACAGTGGTATCTGAGCACGCGTATATATTCGAATATACGCGTGTTACATCTCGATGCGATTTTATACGAGTACATGTCTGTGTATGTTTGTATACATGAGTACATATATATTTATATATGTACAGATGTATATATATATATATATATATATATATATATATATATATATAT
>NC_068988.1:70309960-70311641 GCF_001194135.2 Octopus bimaculoides | reverse complement strand
TATATATATATATATATATACCTCTTTCAGTTTCTGTCTACCAAATCAACTCACAAGGCTTTGGTCAGCCCGAGGCTATGGTAGAAGACACTTGCTGAAGGGATCACGCAGTGAGACTGAACCCAGAACCATTTGATTGGTAAGCAAGCAACTTACCACACACCCATTCCTATATGAATGTGCGTGTGTGCGTGTGTGCATGTGTGCGCATGTGCGCGTCTGTGCGCGTCTGTGCGCGTGTGTGTGTGTATGTGTGTGTGTGTGTGTGTGGCTTCGTGTTTGCTCTTGTCCCCTCACCATCACCGTTTGACAATCAGTGTTGGTGTGTTTATGTCCCCGTAAACTAGTGGTTTGACCAAAAAGATCGACAGAATACGTACTAGGCTTTAAAAAATAAGTTCTGGGGTCGATTTATTCGACTAAAAAACTTCGAATTGGTACTGAAGCATGGTTGCAGTCAAATGACTGAAACAATTAAAAAATAAAAGAATAAAAAAATATCATTGGATGGTTTGTCTAAATCATGAATGTCAGTATACATATTTAACATATAAATTTATGGCTGAATCACCAAAATGCTAAAGTGAAAATTATAAAATGATGAAGACAACTATTCGCAATATAAAACAAAAACAAAAATAATTCAGTTATCACTAATTGTGACTGATGGTGCCGCGTTGCACCTATATTGCTAGAAACAGTATACGAAAATGTGCTTTCTTGCGGATCTAAGGTTTTTAAACTCTTATTTCTAGCTATCCAGCACCTTCAGTCACAATTAGTTACAATTGAATTGTTCCTTTATGGTTTTATATAGCGTATAGCTGCCTTTGTTATTACATAAATACATACATACATATGTATAGTTGTATGTATACATTTATGCATGTGTATAGACGTAGTTACACGTGGTAATGATTCGTTGTATCTCTTTAGTGATCACGTTATTTTTCATTGTTTCAAGTCACAGAGAAATCATTGAACACGATCACCTGGACGAGCTAACTGTTATACTCGGGTGTACTACTCGGAGTAAAATATTGTATTTCCTTTTATGTAAAATCATTATCGATTTTGAAATAATATTTCATCAGATGATAAGAGGTTTTCCTATTATTATAGTTTCGCCACTATATATTATAGTATCGCCACTATTATTATAGTATCGCCACTATTTACGACGATTTTCATAGTTTTTTTTTTGTGAGTGAAATCAGAAGAAATTGAATGGTATTTGGAGAGCGAGTTGAGATAGGAAGAGTCTGAGTTGGTGAGCAACAGAGGATGGGAAAGTGTGTGTGTGTGTGTGTGTGCGTGTGTGTGTGTGTGTGTGTGTGTGTGTGTGTGTGTGTGTGTGTGTGTGTGTGTGTATTATGTATGGAGTGTGAGAGCGCGTGTGAGATTTTCAGTACATTGATGTGACAGAAAGAAAATGTGAATGTAGAAGTCAGAGGGTATGAATGTCAGCAGAAGTGGTGATGTAAGTGAACGGAGAAGTGAAAATGATAGTGAAAGCAGGAATTTAAAATATGGGTAAACTAAGACAAATGTATAAATTTGGTGATTCTCTTATGAGCATTCTGGAAGTTGAATTAAATCAGTACTGAAAAGGACTGATAAGGACAAAGCAAGGACGAGAGAGGGAGAGAGAGAGAGAGAGAGAGAGAGAGAGAGAGAGAGA
>NC_068988.1:70308878-70309950 GCF_001194135.2 Octopus bimaculoides | reverse complement strand
GAGAAAGAGAGAGAGTGAGAGAGAGAGAGAGAGAGAAGGAGAGAAAGTGATGGAGAATAGAAGTGGAAATTCTGAAAGAATGGGATGTGAGAGAGAGTGAGAGTGAATAGATGAAATATAAATGTACATGGAGAGTGAGAGAGTGAGAGACTAAAGTTGGAAGAAAGAGATGAAATAAGATAAGAAACAAGATATTAATCAATCGCGATTAAGATAATAATATGAGAAAATATAAAATGTAATAGCAATAGCAATGATGGTTATAAGAGAAGAGAGAACAATGACGAGATATAAGATATCAACGAAAAGTGTTGAAGAAAAGAATTATTGAAGAGGAAAGAAAGAGAATAAGAGAGTTTTGTGGGGTACGACAAAGTTGGAAGATAAAAGAAATGCAGGATATTTTTTTCCGGTTCTTTTTTTCTATTTTCGGGTAGCCCTAAATTTGTAGATGCGTAGTCGAACGCATTCTCGCTGTGCTTACCCTATTCCTTTTGTTTTCTCATTTTTGTGCTATTATTGAAGATGTTTAGTATGTTTTGAGGGAATTTGGTTGTTATTTCTGGTCTCTAGCCGAGTGACTACATAGAAGTTACTTTGTTGATTTTCCAGTGAAATTCAATGTGGAATCTTGAGAGTAAGGAATAGGGGAAAATAAAGAGTGAGAAAGGGAGGCGATTGAACAATGCGTGGAGACTGCATGATATGATAAAAAAGCGACAGGTAAAATATGGTGGTGGAGATAGAGAAAAGATCTGTGTGAATGAGCGGGATGTTCAAAAGGGTATAAGTTCAAAAGGGTATAGGGAAAAAATACCAATAATCGTCAAAGTAGATTAATAAGGGAGAGAAAGGGAGAGAGAGAGAGTGAGAGAGAGAGAGAGAGAGAGGAGAAGAAATCGAAGAAGAAAAAGAAGGAAGAGAAGAAGAAGAAGAAGAAGAAGAAGAAGAAGAAGAAGAAGAAGAAGAAGAAGAAGAAGAAGGAGAGGAAGAAATAGAAGAAGGAAGAGGAGGAGGAGAAAGAGAAGAAGGAGAAAAAGAAGGAGGTGAAGAACAAGAAGAAGAAGAAGAA
>NC_068988.1:70307976-70308596 GCF_001194135.2 Octopus bimaculoides | reverse complement strand
AAGAAGAAGAAGAAGAAGAAGAAAAAGAAGAAGAAGAAGAAGAAGAAGAAGAAGAAGAAGAAGAAGAAGAAGAAGAAGAAGAAAAAGAAGAGATAGCCTGAATGGTCTTGGGAAAAGATGGGAGAAGAAATTAAGAGAGTAAAAGACTTGTATGGAGAGTGGTAGGTGGGTGGGTTTATGACAGAGATAAAAGAGAGCAACTGGGAAAGAAGAAAAGATAACAAAGTGAAAAGCAACGAGAGAAAGAGAGAGAGAGCGCGCGAAAGGAAGAGAGAGAGATAGAGAAAGAGGAGAAGAGAGAGAGATAAAGAGAAATATGGAGAGACAGTGCTTAAATGATGGAATATGTGAAATAGTTTGAAAGCTTTCGATATATATGTGGGTGAGCAAATGGAGGAAATTAAGGTGTGCGTATGACAGAAATTAGATTGAGATTGAATGTGTGAGAGATGTTTGTTTTGTGTTTTACACACACACACACACACACACACACACACACACATACATACATTCATATGTGTACATAGATAAATATATATAATTTTATACACACACACAAACATATGTTTCATACACATATGTATCCATAATAAATAAATAATATGTGCGTGTATATATAT
>NC_068988.1:70307142-70307875 GCF_001194135.2 Octopus bimaculoides | reverse complement strand
GTTTGCATAAGTCATCACCGGAGAAACTTGGAAGTCACGTTCAATACAATTATAATAAATACCACAATCTGCACATTTACTAAAACCTTTTATTCAGTCACTTTTAGTCGATGTATTTAAATTGCTTGAATTTAACTCTGCGTGTGTGTGTGTATGCGTGTATTTGTGTGTGTGTGTGAGTGTGTGTGCGTGTTTGCGTTTGTGTGTGTGTGTGCTTGTGCTTGTGCGTGTGTGTGTGTGTTTGTGCGTGTTTGTGTGTTTGTGTGAGTTTGATGTATGTGAGAAAGAGAAATTGGCAGAATGCATTAAATAATGAGATATGGAATGCGTGTATCTGATGCACAGTGCTGTGGTGTATGAGATGCTGAGCGAGGAAGATAGATAGAAAGAAGGCTAGAGAACTGACAGAGAGGAAGAAATATGAAGAACGACAAACAGGTGAAACAATGAGAAGGTGTGAAATGCAGGAATAAACTGAATTGATCATGTATAGATATCATATCATATATACCATATCCATCTATCTATCTATCTATCTATCTATCTATCTATCTATCTATCTATCTATCTATCCTTAAGTTTGCTTGCTTGCCTGTCTGCTTGTCTGCCTGTCTGTCTGTCTCTTTATCTCTCTTCGTCTCTCTGTCTCTATATGTGTATGTGTGTGCGTGTGTATGTATGTTTGTGTGAGTGGATAGGCATATGCATATATATATATATATATATATATATA
>NC_068988.1:70306366-70307004 GCF_001194135.2 Octopus bimaculoides | reverse complement strand
ATATATCAACATCAGTATGCATACGCATATATTATGTAAGCATATATATATGCATATGTATATATGTACACGTCTGTGTTTGTGTGTGTGTATGTTGTTATACATACATATATATATATATACACACACACACACACACACAGACACACAAACCTTAGCCCTTAGCGTACATACACGTACGCACGTCATGCACTACAGATTCCTACACGCACCACAGATATATGAATTGTAATTAGCTGTAAAATAAACCGTTTAGATTTGTAAAGAGTGAGTGTGGAGAGAGAAGGGAAGAAAGAGGGAGAAAGAGAGAAAGAAAGAGTGTGAGAGAAAGGGAAAGAGGGGGAAAGTGAGAAAACGAGAGGGAGGGAGCGTACGCGTGTCTATGTATAAATATATACATATTTATCTTTCCCAGCTGACGGAAAGGAAAGATAAAAAAAAAAATAATAAAGGACTTGGACGTATTTACGTTTAGGAAAAAAATATGATTTTAAAGTGACTCGAAGAAAAAATAAAAAGTAAAACTAGGTTTTGATGCTGCAAAAAAATATTGTGAGTGAGAGAGAAAGAAGAAGGAGAAAGAGAGAGAGAGAAGTAAGAAGTGAAAAGTATAGATAGAAGAATGCGTGAGGGAGAGA
>NC_068988.1:70304664-70306356 GCF_001194135.2 Octopus bimaculoides | reverse complement strand
GCGTGAGGGAGAGAGAGAGAGAGAGAGAGAAGGATAGAGAGAGAAATAGAGAGAGAGAGAGAGAGGGGGGGTAACATCATAAAATAGAGATTGAATGCTTGAGTGAAAGAAAGAGTAGTTTACGGAGTTGGTGACTGTTAACTGGCACTGTTTATTGTGATCTCCATAGCGGACGATATGAATTTGTTAGGTGCAGACGACAGGGAGTGATACGGAAAGATTAAGTGAAACGGTGGGGAAAAGGTGGGAGAATCAATATTGGTCGAAGGATTATAAATATATGATTGAAGACAAAAATAAAGTAATTATAAACGAGAAATTCATAAGAAAATTGAATGAAAGTAAAAGATTTCAATGAAATGAATGGCTTTTGCTGAATAATGTAATGATTAATAAATAATAGCGGCGTATAAAGGAAACATACACGAGAAAAGTTTGCATTTACGAAAGGAAAATACGGTTTTCGGAAGAAAGAATAAGAGAAGGAGTAAGAAAGGAGAGAAGGCTGGTGCATTTAATGTGCATGTTTATATCATTAATTAGTTATTATTCAGTTTATTTAGATACCGCTTAATCTGAGTATCGAACATAAAGAAAAGTAAAGAAGTAAATAAAATAAATAAAAAATGGTCGTTATAAGGAACTACCTGGCCATGTGGTTATTTGTTCTAATTGCAAATACCGTAACATCTGTTGAATCAAGAAAAATTTTGAACATCGCTGTGATTTTGCCGGACAACAATGCGTATCCCTTTTCTATTGATAGGGTGAAACCGGGCTTATCAATCGCTGTCAAGACTATCAAAACACTTGAACTCTTATCGGATAATTACGATTTACATGTAAGTTTGTTTTTTTGTGTTTTTTTTCTCTTTGTTGCATGCAACAATTTTCCTTCGTCTCATCTCTCTGCCTTACTAATAGCATACTCTCTCAGAATAAATTTTCTATTTTCTCCTCTTTTCTTTCTTCCTTCCTTTCTTTTTTTCTTTCTTCCTTTCTTTCTTTCTTCCTTCCTTCCTTCCTTCCTTCCCTTCCTTCTTTCTTTCTTAATTCCTCTTCTCTCAGTTTTTCATTTTCTGTTTTTCCTTCCTTCCGTCGTTCGTTCTTTCGCTCTTCCTTCCTTTCTTTCTTTTTCTCTTTCTTTCTTTCTTTCACTTTCTTCTCTGTTTGATTTTACAGGGTCAGGCCGCTGGTCAGCAACATTCTAAACTATAAGTTACAGTCGGTCAGCTAGTTTGTCTTCTGACACTGACGTCCATTTAAACGTGTCACTCTATCCGTAGTTTGCAAGTCTGCCTAACAAAGTTTTTTCCTCTAACATTTATGTCACAGCAGGACTATAACTATTTCTCTCACGTCATAGTCAGTTAATAAGCGAGCTACATCGCTCTCAGACTAACTATCCGTCTTTCGCCAAATGTCTGTCTCAGTCACATGTCCCTCAGGCTATCTCTCCCCTGTTATTAGTCAATCGTTACGTTTGTTAGTCTGTCGTTATATCGGACTAACTTGTGATGAACATACATGAATTAAACTTCAGTTTTCACAAACCTGTACTTGGACAGTTTCGTTCTCACTTCCAACTTAGTTGCATCATGTGTGTTGCTCAGGAGCTGAAAAAAAAAACAAGAAAAGAAAACATAAAATTCTTAAGTACTTCTCTCTTTACCTAATCGATATACATGTATA
>NC_068988.1:70301575-70301925 GCF_001194135.2 Octopus bimaculoides | reverse complement strand
ATATATACATGTATATATATATAATCTTTTATTGTTTTATCTGTTTCAGTCATTTGAATGCGGCCATGCTGGAGCGCCGCCTTTAGTCGAACAAATCAACTCCAGGGCATTTTCTTTGTAAGCCTAGTACTTGTTCTATCGATCTATTGCGCCGAACCACATCGTTGCGGGGACGTAAACACAACAGCATCGGTTGTCAAGCGATGGTGTGGGGACAGACAGAGACATACAAACAGACACAGACACATGCACACACATATATATATGATAGGCTTCTTTCAGTTTCTCTCTACCAAATCTACTCACAAGGCTTTGGTTGGCCCGAGGCTGTAGTAGAAGACACTTGCCCA
>NC_068988.1:70297027-70300165 GCF_001194135.2 Octopus bimaculoides | reverse complement strand
ATATATGTATATAATTAATAAAAATCGGAGGAAAAAGACAAAAAAAAACGCGAGACATGGTGCATACACACACATATATATATATACATGTATACATATACAAACATGTATATGTATATTTTTTGGCGTGTGTGAAACATTATGACGAAAGAAATGTCATTCATGCCCATCCCGTTTTCATTGTAGGAGTAATACCACATAAGGCAACATGACCATTCATGCTCAAAGTATTAACGGCATGATTCGATGTAAATTCGGTTCTTATTACTAGTTTGTGAGTAGATTTCATGTAAAATATAACTTTGATGTTAGTCGTGGGAGTTGGACAAAGTACTGTTGTTACAATTGTTCATACAGCTCAATATGTCCAGACTATCGAATACAATAGTACTGCCGCTAGTCACTATGCGCCTCCACACACTGTCGCAGCTTTCGAATGATGCCACCCAGCTGGCTATGTGGGCAGGCCAACAATTACTTTGAACGGAATGGTCCTTCCGTCGCAAGGATACCCATTTACTGCTGTGTGGAGAGGAGCAATGTGAAATAAAACACAACGCACCGCCAGTTGGAAATCGAAACCACGATCTTGTGATTGCAATGCTCTAACCACTAGGCCACGCACCGTTACATGTTATAAATGTTTGATATTTTTAAAACTGCTCTTATTTTTATTGAACTTTGTGTTGGACTTAGATATAAAAATTGTTCCAGCAGCAGCAACAGCAGGAGTAGTGGGGGTGGCGGCGGCGGCTGGAGCGACGGTTGCGATAGCAGCGGTGGCAGTAGTAGTAGTAGTAGTAGTAGTATTAGTAGCAGCAGCGGCAGCAGCCGCCGCAACAAGAGGTCTTTATTGTTTCTCAGGTGTTTTATAACGTCTTAGCTAAAATTGTAAGTGTAGTGGGTGCTGCTGTCGTTCAATTTGATGTCGTACGCCTTAATTGTTTTGAAAGTCGATAACGTGTGGTTTTAGGGAATTTTGACTGTTCTTTCTTGCAGACCTACTATTCACATAGAAGCTCTTTCGCTGCCAAGCTGTGATGCTTGTGGTTTGTTGCATTTTGTATTCAGAAAAATGGTTTCAAATAATCGAGGAACTCAGTCAGGATAAAAAGAAATTTGTATAACCTAATGCAGTCATACCAAGAAAAATGTGGTTACGAATGTTCTGAACACAGGGAAAAAGAAGAAACTTACGCCAATAGATTTTAAAGTTAAATGCTGAAAGTTATTTTAGAGTTTTTACCGCACACTTCCGCTTCTGTTTCTTTACTGCCATCTTGTTCTCGGCACCATCTTATGTATGTATATAATGTAGGTAACGTATATAATGCATAATATATGCATGCACTATATGCATGTTACACATGCTTCTAATATATTTGAGCATGTATTTCAATTGATAAATGACTACCGAAGAAAAAACTAGGTCTCATTTTAGTTTAGTTTCAGATTTTGTTAATGTTTTATATTAGTCCATGCTTATAAGGTATTTGGATGGAGTAGACGCCAAACTAATTGCAAAGAGAATAATTCAATATTCTACACCATCACTGCATGAAGTACCATATAATGGTAGCAACCCCAAATTCTGCCGTTCCCTAAATAGTAAGCGCAGAAATCAAGGATGTAAATGTATTGAAGATGGTGCTGCAGCATGACCACAATTAACTGACTGCAATTATTAAAAATCATAAGTCACTATTTTGTTTTCCTTTACTGTTGTCGCTCTCTCTCTCTCTCTCCCTCTCTCTCTCTCTCTCTCTCTCTCTCTCTCTCTCTCTCTCTCTCTCTCTCTCTCTCTCTCTTCAACGCGTATAAACAATACAATAAACGACAGGAAGAAAGATTTCTTGAACATTTGACGCGGTTTCAGCTCCCTGTTAGAACTAACTTACGAGTCACTTAACGAGTGGCTATGAACCGAAAAGTATTTCAGCACACTTCTAGTGTTCTTACTACTTCATGTTGTAGGTGATCTGAAATTTAAAAAGCATTACAGCGCAAGCGGTAGGTATCAGGTGCTCTGAGATACTGCCTCATGACGATCCACGCCTGATGGTATTCCGATACAATTACATGATTAATGCTATGATGAAAATCAAGAAGATAATAACTTCTTAATTCCATTACCGTAATATTGTAAAGCGGATGATTGTTATTAATGCGAAGCATTATTGATCCACACCTGAATGAAATCCATAGCATGGCATTGTCAATATTTTCCTCCTCTCTTTCCAAGTTCATGTTTGGCTTTGATCCACTATTTATCAATCTACACAGGTCATCATTTTTTCAGGGAATTGCTTGACTTCTTCTGCCACCAGTCTGTGTTGAATTTTATCCAATCCGTGTTTTTCTGGTGTTCCGTTCTGGCTACGTACATTTCTACATTTCCTAAGAATTTTCTCATCATTGTCAGATACAAATTATCTAATTGATAAATATTGCTATTGTATAGTGAGGTTGCTATGGACTGTGTTTAATCCCAGGTCAGTGCTGATAGAGCAGACCAATGATCAAATGTGTTCCAGCCTTTGATCATCTTATCTTCTTATATATCAGTGGCTTCCCTGTGGAATGCTACCCCTATATTTAACAGTAGGAAGTAATAATTGGAGAATATGTAGAAGTCCCATTACACAGACTGTAGTGGGTCAAAAATACCAATAGCATTTAATAAAAATCTCAAAAGTAAAATATTCTTTTTATTATAATTAAAACCGTATATTATCTTATGCGACAGAATATTATGCGCTTCGGATAGTAGTGGCTATACACATTTACTTGCATGAAGGTATATATATATATATATATATATATAATAATAATAATAATAATAATAATAATAATAATAATAATAATAATAATATTAGGGATAAAAATCCAAATTTACAGGTAAAAACTCAATTAAATTCAATCTATTAAAATTAAAATTACATTAAGTTTCACAGTATAAAATATAAATATATAGTTTTAGGGAAAAGAACCAAGGTTCATGAACTCATCGATGAAAATCCACTGTCACATATAGAAAAATTAATGAGTAAAAGCACAATAAATAAGTATAATATAATTCAAAGTAAATATCATAATTTATTATCATTATCTTATGATATTTACTTTGTATTATATTAT
>NC_068988.1:70295331-70296767 GCF_001194135.2 Octopus bimaculoides | reverse complement strand
ATATATATATATATATATATATATATACATGTACGTGTGTGTGTGTGTGTGTGTGTATGTGTGTGTGTGTGTAAACGTATTTAGGAAAATCTAAATGCTCTCATGGAAAAGAGAGCAGAAAATATAGAAAATATAAAATCCAATCCTAAAGCCTTCTTTAAGCTTGCCAAAGAAACTACCACAGTGCATTGCAGGGTAGGTCCACTCCTCCAAAAAGATGGCTTCCTTATGGAAAACTCAGGGAGGATAAGCGAAATACTGAAGGAAACATTTAAAAATTCAAGACTATTTTTACCTGTCCCTTACGGCACATTCAAGTCTGCAAACCTGACGAGTTCATTACCACTACAGGCATAAAAGAGAGGTAGTAACAATTGTTTATATCGATAAAAAAGACGTAATCCTTGCTATAGACGAGAGAAACATGAACTCAACTACTGGCTTTGGTAGTTTACCAGCAATCCTTCTAAAATCGTGCAAACGAGCCCTATGAAAACCACAGCAGTCTTTTTCCAGAGTCTCCTAGCTTCTAGGCTAGTTGAATAATATGCATTATTCATGAAGTGGGTAACAGAGCAGATACTAAACACTATAGACCTATCTCTCTAACCTCACATATCAGTAGTTATGAAACAGATAGTCCGTAGGAAAGTAGTCACGTTCCTTGAAGAAAATGACTTGCTGATTGACACCCAGTATGGTTTCCGACCATTAAGAAGCTGCCTAACACGGCTCTTGCAACACTCTGACATGGTGCTGAAACAGTTGCTTAACCGTTCAAATGTCGATTTGATATATATCCATTTAACGAAGGCCCTCTATAAATTCGATCATGGAATGATATATATCGCAAGCTGCGTAACTTCGACACAGTTGGAAAACAGAGAATGGTTAAAACACATTTTAAAAGATAGAAGTCAAGCAGTGGTGGCCAATTGTTCCACCTCCAAGGAAACACAACTACTGAGTGGTATACAAATGATTTGTTTATGGTGAACGAATGTTCGTGCCGTACTTTAGCTCACTCTCTCCAACTAGTCAACGTTTCCTGAACAGGTGTACAGTGTACCTCGCGTCAGTTGTCGAAGTGAACGCAGAACAACGTGTGATGAAGTGATGCATTTTAGCTCTTATTTCTAGCAATGTAGGCATTTCTGACACGTCAATCACATTTAGTGACGATTATAGCTATTTGGTGAAACATTGCAAACTGCTGTCTAAATTAATTTTGTATGGTTGTGTGATAAGAAGCTTGCTTCCCAACCACACAACCATATTGGTAGAAGGAAATTGAAAGAAGCCCGTCGTGTTAGATATATTTATGTGTATACTCTCACATATATACAGGCATACATACGTACATATATACATACATACATGCATATATATATGCACAAATGTATCCATATACATGTATATATATATATATATATATA
>NC_068988.1:70291640-70295146 GCF_001194135.2 Octopus bimaculoides | reverse complement strand
TAGAAGGAAATTGAAAGAAGCCCGTCGTGTTAGATATATTTATGTGTATACTCTCACATATATACAGGCATACATACGTACATATATACATACATACATGCATATATATATGCACAAATGTATCCATATACATGTATATATATATAGATGTATATGTAATATGTATACATATATATACACATATGTCCATGCATACAGATATCTTTACATATATACACCCACATACACACAAACATACACATGCACACAAAAACACACATTAGTCATTTTCTTTTATCCAAAACTACGTCAAAAGTACAGAATGGATCTTTATGAAATTTGGAAATTATATTCTATGCATAACGGTCATAACTCCCATGAAAATTCATATATTTTTGATGTTGATGAAATTTTAACCATACATATTACACACAAATAAAGTAATATTTCTAAAAATTTTTCTTCTTCGAAATTACAAAGACCCCTTCATGAGCACTTCACACGCACAATTTAGTCATTTTTCCCAAGCAAAGACGAATACAGTTGTACTATTGGAAGCTATAGTTTCACCCGAACATAACAGATGAGCATTATTTGTAATTCAACGGTACAACAGTGTATGACTATCCTTTCAAATATACTTACATTGTGATTTCTGCAATGTGGTGCATAGATTGTCAAGTAAATGAGACGCATCTTTGCCTCCACTGATTCACTTGCAAAGTGTTGAGTAAAATTATTTCGTTACAGACCTCCTTTGAGTCTTTTTATTATCACTGGTCACACATAGTCAAACTTCATTGACTTTCATGTATTTATATTGATATACATATATATGTATGTGCGTTTGGGTGTCTGTGTGTATATATATATATCTATATATATAAAGATGAGAATGTGTGTCTGTGTGAATCCCTAAAACTCGAGAACTACACAACCAATTTCATTCCAAATTTACACGTGCCTTACTTAGGGTCCATGTAGTGTCTTAGGCCAAACAATTTTAAACTTCTTGCATAGTTGGAGCCCACAGCAATATCATATCGCCTCCACTATTTCAGTATTACGTGTCAAAATTGAAACAATAACATCACTCTACTGTAATGTCAGATACTTTCACTTTAATATTGAAACTATTCCACTATTTCACTATTACGTGTCAAGAGTGAAACAATAACATGTCGCTACTGTAATGTCAGATACTTCAATACTTTTAATTTCATACTGAAACTATTTAAGTGAAACTATACTCTCACATATATACAGCCATACTATAAGACCCAAGTTAAAAACATTCCCAACAATTCAACTTCTCTGATTGACATTAACACCCCCCCACCACCACACAATAGGGGCCTTCATTTCCACATTTTTGAGCTCTATGAGCTCCATTTTTCAGGAGCAAAATCCTTTTTACAGGTTCCAGAAGACTGGAATTGTGGAATATGCGCCTAAAGATCAATAGTATGGGATACATGTGTCATGATTAGAATTTTTTAGGGTGTGTAAAGAGGGAAATAACACTCATGTGCAATTTTGATGAAATTCGAATCATAGGTATTCCAGTTCCTTAAAGAAAATATAACAGGAATGTCTCATTCTTCAATTGCATGTAACACAGGTAACGCCGGGTCTCTCTGCTAGTCTCTCTCTATTTTTTACTTAGTTTTCTCATATATTTTTTATATTTCTTATATTTTTTTTACATATTTATATAAATAACGTTTTGTATATTTACCACATATATTTTTTCTGTATTCTCCCCTCCACCCTACCTTTTTCTTCTGCGTCTATAGACACGTACATGGAGCCTTATGTGCGCACTTGTGAATGTGTGCGTGTGTGCGGGTACGTGCGTATATAGATGTATGTGCGTGCATGTGAAAATATGCGCATATAGACGCGTTTTAACCGTATAGATTTTTCACACTTTCTTCTGTATTTTGCTTTTAGCCCTGTGGGTTTTTTTTGCGTGCGTGCGTGTGTATAGGTGCGAGGGCGTTGAGCACATGTGGGTGGGAGTGTGTATGCGGGTATTTAAAGGTATATGTAGATATATATACATAGTTTTTGGCGAGTATGTGGGTGAGAATGTGTGTGTTTCAAGCGAGCGTGGTTGAGTATGTACATATAGGCGAATGTATGGATTGGTGCGCTTTCGCAAACACTTTAGACTTTTCTACTCCCTTACCTTTACTGCCTCCTCTTAGTTAGCGGTCCATAACGGTCAACCACACAGTAATTTCCCTTTGTTTAACGGTCATTTTTCACAAGAATTTTCAATGAGCGGATAACTGAAGAGATAGCGGCGTGGGTTCCCACCCCAGCATCCGAAACTCGGAGTTTTATCATGGCTACCGAATAAGTGTCACATATTCTTCAAGATATATATATATATATATATATATATATATATACACACATTTACATACATACATGGGTGTGTATGATTGTGTATGATTGTTTGTATTACTCAAAGAAACTCCAACTTTGTCTGATTTTCACGTTTTATTTACAATCTTATAATAATATAATATAAAATAATATAATGAAATGACAGAATATTAAATGTCCATTCTGATTGATCTAGTACTTTCATGCAATAAACTATGCAATCTTCAGGTTCATGTAGTAGTGGTCACAGATAAGTTTTACAATTTACAACTGTGACCAGATGGCTAAACTGTACGCCTTGTATACATTTGCATAGGCTCCAGAATGTTAATTTTTGCAAACTGTATTCTGACTAATCAGTGTGTGATTTTACTGAATTACTTAAGTTTACTGGGGTTTGGTTTAGGCGTCACGGTTTGTTGAACATGTTTAAGAGACCTGTATTTGATATTGGTCAAAGCAGTAATTGTTGGGATATTTTTAGAAATGTTGTAAACAACATTACCCAGAGATTTTTACATTTCAGTTATCATCATCATCATCATCATCATCATCATCATCATCTCCTTTGTTATTTTTGTTGCTGTTGTTTTTGTTAGTGGTGGTGGTAGGTGTAGCTGTGGTAATAGAACTTTAAACACAAAAGTAAGATAATTGTTAATGACTTTTCTCTTGACTTAGCTGGTATTTTCTTGCTATGAGCACCATTAGTATTGTTGTTGTTGGTGGTAGCGGTCTTAGCAGTAGAAATAGTACTTCCAAGTATTAGTATTACTGTATATTTACCTTGGATTGGAATTTATTAACAGAGTACTTTTCTCAGATTTTTCTTTCAATTTCACTTGGACTCCGTAGTTTGTAGAATGGAGATATAATATTTCCATTTATGTTAGACTTTTAGATTAGTAACATATCTATTTATTCTCACATGCGTATTGCTGGCACACTTATCTATGAGTATTCTTTTATATGCATACGCAGTTCTATTTGTAATAATGTGTCTATACTAGTATGTTTCTAGGGCCCAAACTTTTCCCTTATATACATGTCAGTGCATGAGTAATCAACCGTAGATGTGTATGTATACACACACGTATATATATGTATATATATATATATATATATATATATAT
>NC_068988.1:70290252-70290718 GCF_001194135.2 Octopus bimaculoides | reverse complement strand
ACACACACACACACACACACACACACACACACACACACACACACACAAACACATGAACACCGGTGTACGCCACGCGTTTGTTTTGGGGATTTAGAAATGCACCACAAATTGAAAAACGTGAAGTTGTTTTGAAATAGATTTATTCACATACATACCAAACTAGTTTCAACAATGTTTTGCTTATCAATACTACAAATATATATATAACAATGGGATTATATATATCCTTTTATTCTTTTATACGTTTCAAACTTATGGCAGTGGTCACTATATATGATGTATATACGTGTGTGGATCTATGTTAGCTTACTGTATATGTGTATATGTGGACGTACATCTTTTTATACATGTACATATATAAATATATATATATGTGTGAATATGTATAGATAATATTTATATGTATATACACACACATATACATACATATATATATATATGTATATATGTCTTCTACTATATATAT
>NC_068988.1:70286903-70288927 GCF_001194135.2 Octopus bimaculoides | reverse complement strand
ACACACACACACACACACACACACACACACACACACACACACACACACACACACACACACACATATATATATATATATATATATATATAATGCTTATAATTCTCCTTTTTTACTGTCTTTTGTTACATCTATTCTAATTCAAAACTACACAGAATTTAACACCAATAACCAAAATGAACAACAGATAGACTGCAAACTTTCAGATAGCGTAAAAGACGATAACAAAGTTGAAACATATCATCCCAAAAGATCCAACAAAACAGCTTACCGATTAAACAAAGCCTCGGGTACTAAAAATAAAACGGAACATCATGAAAACAGAATCAAAAAGTGGCCAGATAAACATAAGAATAATAAGAATACGATTAACTGCACATGCTGTAGAAAATCTGCATGTCTACTGCTGAACCAATGTGCTCAAGAAAAAAAGCAAACAAACAAACAAACAAACAAAATATATAAATGTATAATCTACACATCTCAACATAATTACGTGTACATAGGTGCCACTGAAAACCAGTTCAAAGTTCGTTATCGAAACCATATCTCGTCATTTCGAAAAATAAATAGACGGCACATGACCTCGCTGGCAGACCTCATATGGGGACTGAAAGAATAAAAAATTAAATACCAAATAGAATGGTCCAAAAACGCATATCCATGTAATTCACTATCCGGCAAATGTGACCTTTGCCTGGAGGAAGCACTGAGTATTTTACTTAGTAATAAAAATCTAGTGAATAAACATGATGAGAAAATTCCAAGTTGTAACCACCGTGCCAAATATGCATTTTCCAGATGGAACAGTGTATAAATTATAATTACTATTCTATCTCGCTATACCCATTTTTTACCGCCTTCACGTATGTATACGAGTGTGTATTTATGATGGAGCGTTCAACGATATAACTATGTACATGAAAATGAGTAGATAAATGTATAAGCGTCTATGTGTAGATGTGAATGAGTTTATTGATATATAGGTGAGTATATCAATGCGTGTATGCATCTGAATATATGTACATATATTTTTTTATATATATGCATGTATGTGTGTACGTGTCTGCGTGTGAGTGTATGTGCGTATGTGTGCATGTGTGTGTGTATGGAAACATTCAGTGGCGTATGGTATATCGGTGTGTAAGTGATTGTATAAGTATGAGTAAATGGATGGATGTATTTTGCGTAATGGTACAGTTTGGCATGTGCAGAATAACATGTTGAAACTGAATAAATAAACAGACAACGTGCACATTGCAGCTCATGTTGAACGTGATAACACACTCATACCAAGCAAATTGAAACCGTCAGCGTTTGGTAGTTTCAAAGAAGAAGCCATGAATTTTGTAGCATGAAAATCTAAATTTACTTACGGAGACAGCAACTGAGTATCGCCTGAGGAGATACATATAGATCTTCTTATACAGGTAAATCATTACATAATTTAAATTAAACCTAACTTCAAATCCTGTATATACGAGGATCTGTAGGTATCGAAGCATTTGTAGTGATTAAAATGCTACCTAACCGTACTTACTCTTCCTTTTGACTCTTTTACTTTTTACTTTTTATTTTCACTCAGAAGGAATACCTAAGACTAGAATTGGTAGCATACCATAGGAATACTAACGGCTATTTGAGAATTCTAACGGTGAACGAGCTCTAATTGTACTCTTATACGTTCTTAACAGAACGCACCTCAAAAATATATATACACATATATATACAGATAGAGAGAGAGAGAGAGAGAGAGAGAGAGAAAGAGAGGGAGGGAGAGAGAGAGAGAGAGAGAGAGAGACAGACAGACAGACAGATACATACTTACATATAAAGATAAAAATATACACATTAGGCGCAGGAGTGGCTGTCTGGTAAGTAGCTTGCTTACCAACCATATGGTCCCGGGTTCAGTCCCACTGCGTGGCACCTTGGGCAAGTGTCTTCTACTATAGCCTCGGGCCGACCAATGTCTTGTGAGTGGATTTGGTAGACGGAAACTGAAAGAAGCCCGTCGTATATATGTA
>NC_068988.1:70285837-70286544 GCF_001194135.2 Octopus bimaculoides | reverse complement strand
TATATATATATATATATATATATATATATATATGTATGTATGTATGTGTGTATGTGTTTGTGTGTCTGTGTTTGTCCCCCCAACATCGCTTGACAACCGATGTTGGTGTGTTTATCTCCCCGTAACTTAGCGGTTCGGCAAAAGAGACCGATAGAATAAGTACTAGGCTTGTAAAGAATAAGTCCTGGGGTCGATTTGCTCGACTAAAGGTGGTGTTCCAGCATGGCCACAGTAAAAAGACTGAAACAAGTAAAAGAGTGAAAGAGATATATATATATAAATAAATGCATATATATGCATGTGTGCTTGTATATGTATGTATGTGTATATGTGTGTGTCTGTATGTATGCATGTATATTAATTTATATATTCCTATCTAGCTATAGTTTATCGAGACTGAAATTCTTTCTCGCGACTCGAGTTTCACATCGCTGCGATCTTCCGCATAAATACAATTGCGAGTTTATTCTTGTGAGTGTGTGTACGTCTGTATGTAGCATCATTCACTTTGTACAATTTATTACACGTTCTTTATGTATATTTTTTTTCCTGAAACGTCAATTGCCTCATTAGTTTTCTATATGAAGTAACAGTAGATGTAGCATATAAATTGCATGGATCATAAAGTGTATAACAGCAGCTGTTAGCTGAAAATCTATTGTAGTGTTTGAGCTGGCGCGTATATATATATATATATATATATATAT
>NC_068988.1:70282574-70285384 GCF_001194135.2 Octopus bimaculoides | reverse complement strand
TATATGTGTGTGTGTTGGGTTGGTGCATAATTATTGCGCCTCTTTTTCAACAAATTTTATTCAACAAAAACAATAACAAGTAACAAAAACATCTTTAAATGATTTATTCCGGAGCATATTTACAATCTACTTCAATTACTGCTTCTCATTTTCTTGGCAGACGGTCAGAATGTCATTTAAAGATGTTTTTGTTAAATATTGTTAATATTTTTGTTGAATAAAATTTGTTGAAAAAAAGCCGCAATAATTATGCACCAACCCAATATATTTTTGTATGTACGTATACATATGTTTCTATGAATGTATATACCTACACACACATACACACACACACACACACACACAAACACACACACACACACACACACACACACACAAACACACGCACATAAATGCATAAACTTAAATATAAGTAGATATCATGATTCTTCACATTTTATTATTAAGAGCTGATAATATCCAAATATATGTGTGTATTTGTACATCACCATTTCTATATATGCGCGTATGTGCGATAAAGATGTGTAAGTAGAGAAACATATTTTAAAGAATCAAAAAAGACAGAGAAAAAGAGAAGAAATTAACTTTGCCGAGTTTTTAAATTAGACGTTTAAAATATTGGTTTCCAATTTTGGTACAATGCCAACTATTTTTCTGGAATGGGGAAGATTTCAGTACTCATTTTCGAAATGATGAAAGTGAAAGTTGACCTAGGCGTAATTTGACTTTAAAACTATTAACACATGCAAATATAAAGAACCTCTTATGCACTCATACCCGCACCGACACTCACTTGTTCTTATGCACATATATATACGTATAATATATACTTTTGTTATTTACACCACCTGTCCTCGTCTGTTGTTATTTTTTGTATATTCTCCCATATATATATATATATGTGTGTGTGTGTGTGTGTGTGTGTGTGTGTGTGTGTGTGTGCGTGTGTGTTGTTTATACATATATATATGTATACATATTTTATATATATGTATATATATATATGTTGGGTTGGTGCATAATAATTGCGCCTTTTTTTCAACAAATGTTATTCAACAAAAACAATAACAAGTAACAAAAACATCTTTAAATGATTATTTCGAAGCATATTCACAATGCAGTGATTCATGATTTCACACAGTTAGGCAGTTAGATCTTTGTATGCTTCGATTGAATATATAGATAATCAGGCATGCATGTATGCATGTATGTATGTATGGTGTGGTATGTATGTATGTATGTATGCATGCTTGTATGTATGTATGTATGTATGTATGTATGTATGTGTTTATGTATGTTCCTCTCTTACTCTTTTCAAGTTTAGAATGAATTTTGATCGGCCACCTACTTGGTGGCAATGTTGTGGAGGAAAGTTTTAACCATCATCCTTTAAATCTTAAGAAGATTTTGTAGAGCTTTGTTATCGCAGATATCGTGATTACTTGTAGCATATAAATTAAGGATTTGCATTACTCAAGATCTCAAGTTGTCATATTTTTTTCCAAGCGGGTTTGTATGTATCCTGTTGATCCAATAATGATAGGTATAAAGGTGAAAGTGTATTTTGGGTACTGGATTTTCAAGCTCCTTATCAATGATCCATAGATGTCTCCTTTCTCTTATATTTTTCTAAACACTTTGGTGTCCAGGGGCCAGCTGATTTCCACAACTGACCATCTTTTCTTTGTGGTCCCATACAACGGCATCTGGCCAGTTGTGTTTTAACTTTGTAGCTATTTTAATAATTAAGTTCCACCAATATTCTTTTAACCCATCGGTCTCAGTATGATCGACTTAGTTTGTTGGTATTTTTCTTTTTGTTATCCTTTCGCAGACCATTTTAATATACATGTATGTATGTATATAGAAAGTTAATGAGAGAGAGGGAGAGAGAAAGAGAGAGAGAGAGAGAGAGAGAGAGAGGGAGAGAGAGAGAGAGAGGAAGGGAAGGAGTGAAAGGGTGCGCGAGACAGACGGACAGAGAGAGAGAGAGAGAAATGAAAGGGCTGGAAGGACGATAAATTAAACGATAAAATATATCCCTTACGCACGGATGAAGTAGTTATCCTATCATTATTTCGAGCTTTCTTGATAATTGTATATCTACATTGGGTTTCAATAACAATCAAATCATTTCAAGGATTATCATTATTCTATTTTTGTATTGACGCCTTAAATACGGAGAAGCCGGAACTACCACCACGACATCATTGCGTCTTTTTCTAAAATTTTAAACGCACTGAAATAATTAAACCAAGTAAAACCAGGGAGATATTCCAAAATTCAGTTTTAAAAAATATTGAATGAGACATATAGTGTAGAGAAATTCTAATTTTCTAATTTTCTTTTATTATGTCGACGACTGTGTACATGTTTCAGTTTTATTAGAATTGTTCAGAAATGTATAACCTTCGCAGTATTGACAGCGAGTAGGTAAAAATTGGGATAAAAACTTACAGTGGAGACCACTTAGAATAATGAGTGGTGAAAATTACGACTCAGTCAGTATTACTGAGAGATCCGCCAGTTATAATTAGCAGAATTTACACGCTTAATTTTTCACACTGTTGTATAAAATTCAATTTACATTTTACTAATATCTTTAAAGGGAGCGATGTAACCCACTACCCCCCCTCCTCCAAAATTTGAGGCCTTATACCAAAAATTGAAACTATTATTATTATTATTATTATTATTATTATTATTATTATTATTATTATTAAATAATGAGAGCATGATGCGATTAGTAATACATTGAGATTGACTCTGTTTATTGAATTTTGAGAATTGGATAATATTTCGACAGATTG
>NC_068988.1:70278873-70281273 GCF_001194135.2 Octopus bimaculoides | reverse complement strand
TGAAAGCGGGAAAGTAATGGTTGGGTGAGGTAGGGGAAAAGAGCATTGAGTGTTTCTTCAAGGAAAATTAATATTAAAAAAAAATTCCCAGATTCGTAGTGAAAATTAAAAGTTTTAAAGCTTGATTTTTGTGCAAAATCCTATTATTTTATATCGAAAACATAGAAATCCGAAGACATTTTTGAGAAAAAAAAAACCGGAAGTGGGTGATATTGTAAATGTGCCAATAATTGTGCCAAAAAAAGCATGGAGTTTGATTATTTTCTGGTGACAAATAGGAGTTTTGTGTATCACAAATGCACACATAACACTCTTTGTAAATTACTGCATTTTTTTACTCCAAAACATAAAAATTGGTAACGTAGATTACAAGTAGGTAACAATATTGGCCGAAAATAGCCCCAAAATTGTGTGACCCACCTAGTTTTCGAGGTTATTTTTGTAGGAAAAAAGAGTTGCTGTGCAAAACCATACTTTATTTGGTAGCCGAAAGATTGCTGAATCTTTTGAATCCTCATACGTCAAAATCGGCAACTCAGTTTTTGAATCCATAAGGAATATACGCACCACACACAAACACACACTCACAAACACTATTTCATAGATATAGATTTCTGTTTTCTGTCTCCACGATCCGGTTATACATGTTTCTAGATCTCTATATGTATGTAATTTCTTCTGCTGGTCCTTGACAACAATATTTGGTCAACTATAATTTTCTGGATGTATGTCTAAACCTCTTTTCAGTTAGTATTTCATATTGCTACAAAATTTCCAGAGCAATACTGACGCAATCCCCAAACCTGCTAGGTCTCTAGATTTATTTTGTATTTCGTATGACTGCGCAGCCAGAGACAATGTAATTATATATATTCACAATCTTCACATATTCTGCAGTCATTTAAAGTATTCCGCTTATTAAAATGCAATTCGTAGTTTGTAATGTTTTTGATCCTAAAGCGCTATGAACTTTTTAAGACTTTCAACATTGATTCCTTCGCTTCTTAATCGGTGTTGTGATTCTTTTTGCTTAATTTTATCATCTTTCTATAATATTGTTTTTACCAGGTATTAGCCATACAAGAGTACAAACGCTCTACTTGCTTTCACTTTAGCATGGCATTCCTAAGCTCTAGTTTAACTCAGATATGTGTTTTATCACATTTTTGTGACTTCAAATTCTCTTTAACAACTGTTGGTTCACATGAAAAAAAAACAAAAAAGCAAAGCTTTTTGTTCTTTTCGATTCGTTTGTGTTTTGAGGCTGTCTAGATAAATTTTCAGTCCTATTGTGAATATTTTATGATAGTTATCAGGTTGAGTAATGCGGCTCACATCCTGTATTCCTGTAAATCTAATCATTCTACGTCAGATTTTGATTTATTTCCTTTTAGTTTATTATAAATTCATTATTTTTCATGTGTTTTATCTTGTTGCACAAATTTGTTTACTATCCAGGTGAGTATGTTATACAACACATCCAGAGAGACTGGTAATGATCTGCGTCGTCGAGACATGTAATTATTCAGAAAAAGCAACAGAATGAATACAGTGACTTTATCGTGGGGAGTGAAATGTCCAATACTTCGGGCAGATTCCTTCTTCAGGGTAAACAGGACAAGAGAGAATTAAAAGAAAGACAGAAGATTGTACATCTTCTAAGTATGAGAATCTGTCTGTAACTGATGGCGAACGCAAAACAACGTGAACGTTCTTGTCTAAACAGGAGGCCGTATGCGATAGAAACTGGTTGAGAGTGGGAGAAAAATAGAGAATTGAAAAGAATAAAAGTCCGTGGGGAGAAGTAGAGGGGGTTATTTTAGGTGAGAGAGAATATGAAAGGTAAAAATGGGATGAGCGAACTAAGGGAAGTGTGAGATAAAAACGCTAATTATGTTAATGAATGGATGCAGGATCTAGAGAAATAGGATCTAGCTATGTGCATTATAGTGTCGAGATTATAAAGCTATAATAGAAAATATGAGCAGGTTGGGGCAAGGAATTAAATCATTTTATAACACATTTATATAACATATCTGTATAGAAGGGAGAGCAAATATACAACAGTAAAGCAGGAAACCAAGAAGATCCGGAGAGCGGAGGTTCATAGTAATTCAGTGTAGAATTCAGCGCTGACGGTACACATTGGGCTGAGGTTGAGGAGAATTCGAGATTTCCTTAGCATTAGATTAGTAAAGAAAATCCGTGGGACTACTGGTGAACATGATAGATGTTCAGAAAAAAGTGGTATATTACACCTGTTTTCTTTTTTTTTTTTTTTGATAAGTGCACATTAGAGGCATTTTACCTACATGTAAAAAAACTCTGGGTAGATTGGTGTAATTTACTGAGAGAGAGAGGGAGAGAGAGAGAGAGAGAGAGAGAGAGAGAGAGAGAGAG
>NC_068988.1:70276042-70278815 GCF_001194135.2 Octopus bimaculoides | reverse complement strand
GTGTGTGTGTGTGTGTGTGTGTGTGTGTGTGTGTGTGTGTGTGTGCGTGCGTGCGTGCGTGTGTGTTTAATTTCATGGTTTAAAGCAAACCAGGGCAGAACAAGGAACACTGAATTCGTTATAGTGGACTTTTTCTTCTATCTTTGTCGAGTGAACTGTTAAATAAGGTTCAACAGTCTTAATTTTACTGTAGAGTTTATGGAAATTGTCAACAGAGATTTAGATAATACCAAACCAAGTTTGAAAAATCCAGATGCTCGATAATGATTAAGTCCATGTCAACCAAAAAGACCCAGAATATTGCTTCGAAATGACGACGGTCATTCAAATCGATATCTGTTATTTGCAGATCTCTTTATCTTAGATACACTAAATAAAAAAATTCCTTTAACCCACTTTGACATATGTAGAGGCGAATCCTTAGCCATCATTAGAGGTATTAACAAGTACAGCCCTATTAGGTTAAGGAAGACCTAAACCACATCTTCTCCTCTCTAGAGCTCACGGTTATCATGGAAACCAATCTGGTGTTGACTTCTTAGATGGCGCACTTCTTTTTGGAACAGGTTCATGCAGGTCATACTGAAAACCAAACAAGAGGCTATTGTACGTAGGCAAGTCAAAACATATCCGCACTTCTACCATAACATATCTTTTTTATTGTCACACTGCCTTCTGCGCATGAGTGCTTATAGTTGGCACTATTCTGGTCACATGATCGAAGTTGGAGCCTGATCATGCCATTTTTATTCCTGGCTTTACAGTGTAAGCATAGCCGCTTCACTAGCAATGTGCGCCAAAGAAGTACAAAGAGCAGTGATCTGATTTCTCTGATAGGAATGTTAGTCATGTGTCTGCCAATCAAATCATCCAGGATGAGCTCGGCTTCCATAAAGTCTGTGCAAGATGGGTGCCAAGAGAACTTACTGCAGAGCACAAGCGCAAACGTCTTGAGGTCTGCCAACGTTTACTCGATCGCTACAACAACGGAGGTGACGAATTTCTGAGCAGAATTGTCACAAGAGAAGAAACATTGGTTCATCATTATGAGGCAGAATCCAAAAGACAGAGTCTGGAGTGGAAACATCCTGGCCTTCCAGTGACGGAGAAATCCAAGACTCAGTCTTCTGCGGGAAAGGTGATGCTAACCCTTTTTTGGGACTCAAAAGGGCCTATACTGGAAAACTACCTAGGAAACAGGTGTACGACCAGCAGTGCAAAATACAGTACTTTGCTGACCAACAAACTGAAGCCAGAAATTTGCACCAAACGCCGAAGCCTATTGTTGAAGCAAGTTTAGTTGTTGCATGACAATGAATGCCAACACACTGCCACCCAGATCGTTGAAACCATTAACCAATTGGATTCTGAAGTGCTGGAACACCCTGCCTATAACCCAGATCTCATCCCTTCCGACTATCATATCTTTGGACCGCTCAAAGATGGTTTACGAGGTCGTCGATTTCCTACGGAAGAAGATGTGAGGGAATCGGCGCATGAATGGTTGCACGACCAACCAACAACCTTGTTCTTGGAGGGAATACGCAAGCTTGAGGGGCGCCAGACCAAGTGAATCGAAAAGCAAGGCAACTCTATAGAAATATGGCGTATTTGTTTATCCTCTGCTTTTGTGCGAATACATTGAAAAAAATAAGAGTGAGCATAATTTTTGACACTCTCTCGTACTTACACACAGCCTCTTGCCAACTACATATAGTGTTTCGAAAAAGAGTATCGGTGAGAGAATCTCAAACCTACCTTCAAATAAGTATGTCTACCATGCAGTGGAGCCTACTATAACGAGTTTAAAGATCTTATTGCCTAAATATCTGGCCCTTGGATTCTTAAGAGAATTTTCCGCCACAAAGCAACTGGTTCCCCCGTTTTCTTATTTAACACGAAATTGTGCGAGGTTAGGTAGAGCCTTTCTTAGGTTAGCGGATAAACATTTTTCCGCGAGACGATAGATATAGGAAAATATTCAAAAGATATAACTTAAGGTTCTTGTTCAGCTGCACACCTAGCATAAAACAAGAATTAGTTAATATCCCCTCATATTCGCTCAGCACTTACACTTTGTCTCAACAGAAAATGCAGTGTGAAATGACTGAAGCGAAAGATTGTTGTTTTAGCTTTGTGCTGGTAATCTATTTATAGAACATAAAACGATGAAAGGCAAAGTTTATCTCAGCAGGATTGGAACTAGAGAAAAGAAATAGATATCGCACAAGTTCTATCCGACGTTCTACGCACAATTCGGCATTCATTTCCCTTCTTTCTTTTTCTCTTTTAAAGCCTAGCCAGGCTCATGGGCCCCGTTTCCCGGTTTCCATGCCGTTTGTGTTTCCCCCACCCAGCTGGACGGGACGCCAGTCCATTGCAGCTTTACTCAAGAAACAGGAAGAAAGAGTGAGAGAACGTTGGAACGAAAGGGTACAACAGGGGTCGCCCCCTGTCGGAGCCTCGTGAAGCTTTAGGTGTTTTCGCTCAATAAACACACACAACGCCCGGTCTGGGAATCGAAACAACGATCCTCCGACCGCGAGTCTGCTGCCCTAACCACTGGGCCATTGCATCTCCACTCATTTCCTTTTACTTTATCCCAAATTTAAGACTCTAGCCATAATACGACACAATGTTTCGAATTTTCAAGTATCATTTTACAGGCGGGAACGACAATAATTTTCTTGACATTGTAAGAGTTTGAGTAGATGAAAATATTTATCCATAAATTTTTGTACAGATTTAGTATACTTTTTTCATATTTCATATA
>NC_068988.1:70271621-70275725 GCF_001194135.2 Octopus bimaculoides | reverse complement strand
ATATATACAGACATACACACCTTTACATAATTATGTGTTTATATATAGATACATACATAAACATACATATATATACATATTTACATATATATAGGTATGTATATATATGTGTGTATATATATATGTATATATATAAATGCGTGCCTGTGAGTGTATGTGTGTGTGTGTGCATGTGTGCACATAGTTTTATGCTCGTGCGCCATGCTAGCATAAATACATAATTGTAAGTAATTAAATAAATCTGTATCTCTATATATATATGTGTGTGTGTGTGTGTGTTTGTGTGTGCGTGTGGGTGTATGTACATATTAAGTATGCATGAATATATATGCATTTGCACACACACACACATACAGGCATACACAAATTTAAGCATATTCTCACGCGCGTGCTCGTGTCAGCTAATTAGATCCCCTGTCAGTAGAATTACAGTTTCAATACAACCATTTTTAATAGTATTTTTCCAACTTGCTATTCAGTAATAATCCAGGCACAATTAACACAATTTTTTGCATAGTTCTCCATCTCTATCCGTTGTATGTCGCCTCTGCCACCATCATCGTATCCATAGTCACAACTTTCATAATACACTTTGCTCATTCTAATCACCTGTTGAGCAACATTGTATTTTCTATTGAAAGGAAAATATTCTTAGTCCTGATGTTAGTGTGTATCTGTAGGCTCTTGTCTACGTGCGCCTCTGCATGCATATATGTTCTATTGGGACTTCTGTATTGCTATCATCGCAGTGATTATCTTTATCCACTTCATGCGCGCAACATCTATCCACTTCACACATGCACATAAGTATATATATGTATGTATGTTGTGTGTGTGTATATATAGATATAGTTATAGATAGAGATGTGGATAGAGATATATACTTACTAACAAATGCACAACCATTATGTTTTCCTTCTTTATCTTCATAATATTCAAATAATATTTCAACGTTCTGTACTTTATTTTCATTTTTCTTAGATGATATAATAGCAGTATGAGAAGGAATGGGCAGCTTCTTTAGCTAGTTCAAAGTTTATTAAAACTGGTAGGAGAATGACAGGACATTATTGTCAGGAAGGTGTACTCTTTCGAATGCTGGCATCAATGATGAATGCATTCAAGAATCATGTATGGGTGTTAAAACAATGGCCGTATAAAGTTTGCTAGTGTCTCGAATATAAGATCAGAAAATGAAGGAATATCCATTACTACTATCATACTATGTAATACGACTTTTGTCCTTTGGTAGCTACTGTTATTTCTTGTTTGCTTTCTCCTAGAGAGTATGTAAAATGGTTAATATTTCTTTCATACTTTGCTGTTGCTACACTTGTTCAGACCCGACAAAAATCCGTCTCATCATATGGATATGATTCTTCCCCACTACTCCAACTCATGATCAGAGACGCATATACTGTCAGCTACTAAGAGACATGTTCAAATGCTTAAAGTCAAGCAACTGACGAGCAAATCTGTGAATATTTGCTATAACGATATGTTGCTTCTGAAATGTAATGGAAAATAGGTCAGTGTCGACATATTGATATCTAGGTCACAAGAGCAAAGTTTCACGGGAATAGTAATAATTTCCCACCAAGAAGGAAATAATACTTCCTAAGCAGAGTATCAAAAATTAAATATATTAACCTACTAATCTACACGTAAACATTAATCGTTCGAATTCATTCCACGACCAATACATATGTAGAAATAAGTTTATTAAAACTGGTAGGAGAATGACAGGACATTATTGTCAGGACATTATTGTCAGGAAGGTGTACTCTTTCGATGGCTGTAGGATCTATCGAATGTAGTCTAAATAAAAAATTTGTAAATATTCTCTTTGGATGCATTATTTAACAAACCTGACCAATAGAATCGTTTCATGTATAATTATTTAGGAGTATGAGCAGCACCCAAATATTTATTGTAGAGCCTTTTAGTTGAGGTTGGGGGAAGAGAAAGAACTAGCATATGGGTTAACTTCATATGAGACCTGACCCTAAGCTTGTAACAGTGAACTATGATAGGGACGCCAGAGGGTCAATTAAAGGTGTTCAGCCAAGCGACGGCTGAAGATTGTTACAAAGAAATATTCTCTGACCACTGCTCAGAGGGTTTCTTTCTATTACAACTCATTAAATACGTGTTATTTTCCTAAAGTAATTACAACTACAACGACATTACAATGTACGAGCCTCATTGAATCTGCTTGAAGTAACAACGCGAATTCTTTCAACCTACACTCTATCGTCTTCGAAAGTGTCATAATGGAAACGCACTCTTCCGTTTTCTAACACATAGGTGATAGACGGAATGCCTTTGACTATAGGTTTCGTCAATTGAGGACGACCTAGAGATAAACAACAACTATTAGAAGTGAGGAGCGTTTATATGGTCACCATTTGTTAGAAATAGCGACCCAGTGATCTTAAAATTACACCCTACTCTCTTGAAAACAAGAAAGCTATATTAGACGAAAAATACTTGAGAGAATGATGGTATGGTTGCTCTCACAATCTTGCGACGATGGTTTCGATTCCTAGACTTGTGTTGCCTTGTGGTCTTAAGCAAAACATTTCATTTCACGTTGCTTCAGTCCATTCCATTGTTGGTTTGGCGCTTAGTCAGTAAGTTTGGTATAATTTCAAGGCTGCCACACTGCAAGGAAGCGCATCGTTACAGCGGTGTATAACTATATCCCATAGTCTCGTCGTTACAGTGATACAGTAAATAACTACATCATCACCGTCGTCGTCGTCGTCATAATCACTATCAATATTACCCAATTTCTCCTTCCTTAGCCTTCTTCCTTTCATTCCTCTCCTCGTTCTCTCTCTTTCTCTACGCACTTCTGTATCAACAACAGTAGTGATATGAAATGCATAGTTAAGGTTTATTTTTCTCTTAACATACACAAGAAACGAAATAACTCAGCCACTAATCTCAATAGTCTACGCCGCCAGAGATCTTTTTAATTATTACCTACAACATATGAATTAGATTATATATTGGTACGTAAGGTCTGTATTAACATTGTTTCTATAATAATTAAGAGTCAATTTAATACAATCAAACAGTTTATAAATGGTTATATTAAATAAGTCAACAATGTATGTATTGATTACATAATATATTTTTTATGAAAATGAACGATAGCAGCACCTGTTGTTTACCGCATCCTTCATAAGTAATAAGTACTTGTATGATACTGTCTCTTCCTCCCTCTTTCCCACTCTCTATTTGTAGACCGAATATAGTAAACCTGATGAGATGGCAATGACTGGTAAAACTAGTTTATTTACTGTGTGCGTTTGGGCAGTAAGGTTATTGGGATGATTATTAAATATCTTTATATATATTTAAATACATACACCGACACACAGGCACTCAAACAAGCAGGTGCATAGACACACACTCACACACACACACACACACGCACACACACACTCACACACACACACGCACACACACACAGGAACGTTGATTTAATATAAACGTGTTATTTCTTTCGAATTTGGTGATTCTTACCCACACTACTTGCAGTTTCTCTCCTGTATTAATGTTCGTATTGTTGAACGCACACAAGAGAGCAGTTATGAGATGTATCAGTAGATTCAAGTAAAATAAACACTACTACAGTTATTGAATATCGTTTTCTAACTTTCGCATATCCAACGTTGTTATAGCTGTTTCCATGTATCATCTACAGTTACGCAAATGCAGACACCTCTTCTTCCATGTTACTAAAATATTTTTTCTTAAGTCAGAATTAAGTAAACGCCAGACCATATTTCTTCATAAATCATTTAACATTCATAACAGTAAATAACGATCCCATAACAAACCTTCTGAGCATCACCTTGGACAATTGTCATTTGCTATAGCCTTGGGATGAACGGTACCTTGTGAGAGAATTTGATAGAGAGCAATTTCTTGGGGGGAGCCCATCTGATGCATACATACATACATATATACATACATACATACACACATACATACATGCATACATACATACATGCATACATACATATATACATACATGTACATGCATACATTTGGATATATATATATATATATATATATATATATATATATATA
>NC_068988.1:70258786-70271430 GCF_001194135.2 Octopus bimaculoides | reverse complement strand
TACATACATAGATATCGAGGGTATAATTTACGTTTGATTTGAATGTGTATATGTCTTTCTGTCTGTGTTCGTCTCCTTACAACTGTTTGACAACCGGTGTTAGTTTACGTCTTCCTAACGTAACGGTTCGGCAAAATAGATCGATAGAATAAATACCAGATTTTAAGAAAAAGCAAGTAATGTTTGGCTAATACTCTTCTAGACGGTGTCTCCAGTATGATTGCAATTCATTAACTAAAAAATGTTATTAAAGATAAAAAATAACACCGTAGTTAAAACGCATTATAATTGGATAAAATGACTCCATTCGTCTTTGCATTTACTTGACATATCAGAACGAAGCTTAATCACCTCTATTCTTGTTCAAAGGCTTTTTACTGTCAAAATATCGAAACATCATTTAAAAATATAATTTTTATTTCATATTTCTTGTTTATTTTGTACGTTTTCAATCCATTATTTCCAACTTACTTAGTAGTGGTTTACTAAACGCTTCTTACCTCTAGTTCGCAATACTTTAAATACCCACGGATATAAAGACGTTAGCAATTTTAACTGTATTAAGGAAGCTGTGATAAAATAATTCATGCTAATCATGAAAAGTCTTTCGTAACTAAGAATTTAAATAAATATCTCTTTACGCTGTTTTATTCGAGATATATATTTTTGAACTACAACCAAATAAGGTAATTGTATTTAAATCATATTTAAACTTCAAATAAATACTTTGTAGAGGCAACAGATAAATGAAATAAAGATTATTTGCAATTTCAAATGTCAACATTTGTTTATGAACTCACATTAATACACACAAGCACACATACACATATAGATATACATGCATACACAACACACACATACATATGCATACATGTGTGTGTGTGTGTGTATGTACATGCAATATATTTATGCAAATATATATAGGCGCAGGAGTGGCTGTGCGGTAAGTAACTTGCTTACCAACCACATGGATCCGGGTTCAGTCCCACTGCGTGGCACCTTGGGCAAGTGTCTTCTACTATAGCCTCGGGCCGACCAAAGCCTTGTGAGTGGATTTGGTAGACGGAAACTGAAAGAAGCGCGCCGTATAAAAATGTTAAGCGCCGAAGATAGTGGGTAGGGAAAGAAGAAACACCGGCACCCCAGGCTAAAGCAGGTCTTCACATATGTAGGGTGTTGTTATCAGTTTGGTGGGATATGACAGATTTAGTCCACTTTGAACTTTTTAACTCAAACCAAACGATAACAAAGGAGATCTATTGCGAGTACTTTGAACGGCGTAAGGCAGCGCTCGAAGGAAAACGACCATGTTTGGTTTCAAGATAGAAGATGCTCTTCCATTAGGATAATACTTGGTCACATAAAACGAGGACGACATTCCAAAGGCCGAGAAGTTTGAATAGGAAATGATACTCCATCCACCATATTAGCCGGACATTTCCCTATCTGATTATCATTTATTCCGCCGTCTTCAAAATCATTTGGACGGAAAAATATGGATTCAGCTGACAAGGTCAGAACAGTACTAAAGGAGTATTTTTCGTCACGGACAAGTGAGTTTTAGAAAAGGGACCTTGCAAGGCTACTAGATAGATGGATGAGCATTGTAGAAAATGAAGGGAATACATTTTATAGTAAAAAAGAGCTATCTTAATTTTGAAAAACAAAAGAAGTATAAAAAGATCGCATTATTCATGGGGTTACTCAATACATACAAACATGTACACACGCACGTACGAGCGAACACACACACGCGTGCGTGCACATATTTATATCTATAAACCTCAAGAGCAATAATAGGCAACAAAGAACTCATATATCTCCTCCCTTATTTCAGGAAGGTATACGAATGCTGAAATTCGATCGATCTGTGCTAGTTAGTAAAAGAAAAATGATACAATTTTCATGAGTTACCGCCTTTCCGTTTTATTGACGCAGAATCTAAAACTGAATTATTCTACATATCAATTTTCTGCATGTAATATCGACTTAGAGTATAGGTTAAAGTTTCTATTATGAAATTAAGAATTCAGTTTTATAATTCCATGCCGCCATTTAAAAAGATCGTTGAGCATCACTAACAATACTTCTAAAACTCCCTTGTATCTTTCTATACCGATGAATCTACTCCTACACTAAATTTACGAATAATTAAAAAGTTGCTCATTGAAAACTTAAACCTTCTAATTGGTTCTTGTATCTTTTCTTCATAATCTGTTCTTAATTTAAATGACTTTAATGACGATGACGATCAAATACCTCATTACATCACTCAAATACGAATAAGATAAGAGAGCTGAATGAATTAATAACTCATTATTTATGGTTTTATGAATTATTTATTAATTTTGAAAATTTGATAAACATTTGTAGGGCTTTTGCTTGTTATGACAAATTTTGTGCATTTTCCACTAAAGAAAGCCAGCATGCCAATTTCAATTCTGACTTGTATTCATTTCACTATAATTATACCAACGATAGTCTTAGAACAATGGTAATATTTCATGTGATCGAGAGTTTTCAAAATCTCTCATGACTTTCTCTATAGATACGATTGGACACACTTACCTATAGGAAGGGGAAAACTCTTAAAGAAATCCCTTTCTTTAAAAGAATTTTGTTCATTATATCTACAGGTAACCCAATGGAAGATTATATTTATGTGAAGCAACATTCTACTCATTCATAAGAGTTTGCAGATTACTTGAGAGTGTAACTACAGAGTTTTATAATATTGGTTAGAAATTTTAGCACAAGGCCAGATTTTTTTTAGGGGAAGGGCCTAAGACGATTGCATCAACCCTGGTGCTCAACTAGTATTTATTTTATCAACCTCGAAAGGATGAAAGACAAAATCGACCCCAGCGGTATTTGAACCCAGAGGACAAAGATAAACGAAATGCCGCCAATGTGTCCGGTGTGCTAACTATTCTGCCAGTGTGCCGCCTTAGAGCTTTATAATATTGAAAGAGAATTACGTAATATTGGTCTGTTGTATATGTCTTATACAAAGTAGAGTATTCAATACAGAGCTATATAAATCAAACATATAACTATGATGTATGTCAAGATTTTATACACTTTCACACAAACACACATGCACACACAAACGCGCAAACACAAACCTGCACACATCTATCTATCTAAATGCATGTTATCTCAGCTTTGTATCAAGTTTCTACAAAATTAAAATCCACAAAACTATATATACATATTGGGTAATCCCATACATAATGCAGTCTTTTTATACTTCTTTTGCTTTTCAAAATTAAGATAAACAAAGTTCTTTTTTAATCAAAAATATACTCTTTTCCATTTTCTACAATGCTCTTCCATCTATCTGGTAGACTTGCAAGGTCCCTCTTACAAAACTCACTTGTCCGTGACGAAAAATACTCCTCCAGTATTGTTCTGACCACGTCTACTGAATCCATATTTTTTCCGTTCAAATGATTTTGAAGACTGTGGAATAAATGATAATCAGATGGGAAAATATCAAGCGAATATGGTGTGTGAGGCATCGTTTCCTATTCAAATTCCTCCGGCTTTTGGAATGTCATCCTTGTATGTGACCGAGCATTATCCTAATGGAAGAACATTTTCTGTCTTGAAATCAAGATGGTCGTTTACCTTCTAGCGTTGACTTACACCGCTCAATCTACTCGCAGTAGAACTCCTTTGTTATCGTTTGGCTTGAGTTTAAAAGTTCGAAGTGGATTAAATCTTTCATATCCCACCAAACTGATAACAACGTACGTGGGTGAAAACCTGCTTTAGCCTGGGGTACCGGTGTTTCTCCTTTCCCTACTCACTATCTTCGGCATGTGTTGATGAATGGTTGAATGACCAAATCCAGGTTTCCCTGCTAGTTCCTCAACAGTTACGATGGCATTTTGTTGCACCAGGATTTGCAGGATGTCCTTGTCTAGCTCTACAAATCTTCCTGGATGAGGCTCATCTTCTAGGCTGTAGTTTCCGACAAGGAATTTCTGGAACCACTGTTGACACTGGCTTATGCTTACTGTCCGATCCCCATATACTGCATTAATATTCCTCGCACTTTCGTTACATTGTTGCTTTTATTGAACTCATAAAGCAAAATATGCCGTATATGCTCCTTTGTCACTTCCATTAGAGCTTTGAAAAAACAAACTGTTAAAATCCGATTGTACTGTTGAAAAATTGCACTAAGAATATGCTCGCCGCATTTCATACATAGACGTTACTACACGAATGTATAAGCTTTCGTTTACCAATCATCCATATTCACACACACTCATACATGCATGTTAGACACGTACGCACACACACGCATACAACAAGCTTTAATACACGCATATTCGAGCTCAGGCACATACACTACACTCGCACCTGATGATATACATAGCTGACATATACACCCATAGATAGATAGATAGATAGATAATGACTTTGGTGGTATATATCATTCGAGTAGATACCGTATTAACTCTCACTTAAGTTCCGCTTAACGGATAAACAACAACGATCATCTAAACTCAGTGACTACGATAAGCTGTTAGTAACTCCGTGGATGCTTCGGATGGGTAATTCCGTGTACTCTTCGATGGACAGTAAAAATTATCTGAAGTATATATTGATATGAATGATAATAAAGAGTATGGATATTTTTATGCTCAAAGTTTATTTTATAGTTATATACAGCATATCATAATGACCTACAAGTGCTTTCGCTGTAGCGACTACTCACTTGATATCTAGAAGCTGTATAACATTTTCATGTGCAGCCTTGCAATATTGTCGGTGCAGCCTCATTAGGGTCCATCATATATATGTATATATACATACACTCACAGACTATGTAACAGAACACGACAGGAAAAAATGAGAGAGAAACTGTAATAGGGAATGAGAGGCACACATGAAGTAAGAGGTACATAGAGGTAAGAGAATTAGAGTAAGCGATCATGAAGGTTATGTAAGGGATAGAGATATATAGTTACATACACATCGAAAGGAGAAGAGAGCGAGGGTTTTACACAGGTAGTTTATTCAAATTGTTATGGTCCCCTCTTTACCATTCGCAGCTTAAAGAGTTCGAATAGCAATCACTATGAGCAAAATACGTGTTAACGTCAACACAGGTAGTTTTTAACCGCTTCATATAACCGGTAGAAACGTTAAAATGTTAAATGGGCTGTTAGTTAAAGAGAGGGATGGAAAATTACTTTTTCTGTGTAAACAGAATATCCAATTTTCAAAATATCGAATTCGAAAACTGTTTAGAAATAAAAATACAGCGTATGCGACCATTTAGATGATCTTTCTTTGCACTGTGTGAAGATGTTAAGTGTCATAGCTATGTTAATGTCTGTGCATGCTTTTTGTGTGGTTGCATATAATTAAGTATATTTAAAGGAGCTATTACTTCTACATCAAATTTGGTCTGTCAGTTAACTGATACTTCTTAATATAAAGATCAGAGGCGAACACAACAATATTTCAATAAAGTCTGTATGATAATATCAGTGAGTAGAATTTTGTTTTTATTTTTGTTTTGTCTTTCGTAAGTTAAATGCTTGAGCGTATAGATTTATACGTGCTGCGTCACTACGTTAATACATAATTGATCTTTAAGCTAATAAAAACATTCGTTTTAGAAGTATTCCAAAGTCCATATATGCATCTGTCTACATACAGTTATTGGTAAATATACAGAATGAAGAAAAAAATGAAACTAAAGAGCATTTAAAACGACAAAAAATCCTCCAGTTAGTTGCTAATATCTTCTTGACATATGTTCGTAGAGGAGTTTTATTCTGATAGGAGAATCTTGTATATTTCACCTCTATAAAAGTTCTACTTTTTCACATATTAATTAACCCGTAGTGAATTTCCATGTCAACCCAATATTCTGGCACTTTGGTCGTAGTGTCTGATTTGTCTTACTGTTTACTGATGTAATTTAGCGTGCTGATTACGATACTCGCATTCATTTTATATCACATAATAGGAAGAAATTTGAAATTTATGCTCATTTAACTAATGGGTAGCCTCTTATTCCAACATGTCGTAAGTGGCACTTGTCTGTTTCCTGCCTAACCAGTTCTTTCAGAGTTACATGTCTCCCTTCAATGTATTCCTGGGAAAAGGAACTGACTATTTTTCTGTTTTGGGGTGGAGCTGATTATAAACAACTGCGTGCAGAAGATAATTGCGAAGAACCTACGTCCTAACAAGATAGATGATCTTCGAAGAGTTGCTGAAATTGATGAACCAATTTGCTCAAAACAAAAGTATAGTCAAGTAAGAGAGCTATCATTGGTTCATCAATTTCAGCAACTCTTCGAAGATCACCTATCTTCATGTGGCCGCGTGGACCGAGAATTGTGTTCTCATACACAAACTGTTTAAGAGCATCGCACTGTTTCATCGCAGTTTTTTCTATTCTCATTTCTGAACTTAACATTACATTTTTCATATCTAAAAGTTGTATAACATTTTTATTTTCCCCCGTTAAATTATTTTATACTGAATGAAGTTTTGTAGGTTTCCGTAATGTTTTAATTTTCTCTGATTAAATCTTTAATATTTATCCCCAAATCTTCTTCAGGTTTTCGTTGCGTTTTCATTTTCTTATTGTCAACACACAGGCATTGCGAATGCTGGCATGTCGATAGTGAAAGCTTTATAATATTTATATCCAAAATGAATGTGGGTTTCGTAATTTGTCTGCAGAAGAACATTGCAGAAAATTTTGATGTAATCCGACATTGCAAACAAAAAGGCAAAGTTCAATAATTTTAAATCTGTTAATTAATTTGTGTGTGTGTGTGTGTGTGTGTGTGTGTGTGTGTGTGTGTGTGTGTGTGTGTGTGTGTGTGTGTGTGTGTGTGCACGTGCGTGCGTGCGTGTGTGCAAGAATCAAGACACTTTTAGATACTGTGGTATCTCGACTCAGGATCAGGACAAAGAACCTATTAAGCAATCAGCTGCTAAGAATTCATGGTGTTGAATCAATTCCATCAAGTCTTGCGGTAAAAAGAAGGAACCAGTCAACCAGTCATGCTACTATCAAGATGCAGTCGCAGAAATGTGATTGCGTGGTAAGTAGTTTGCTCCATAACCACATGGTTCTGGGTTCAGACCTGCTTCGTCGTACCTTGGGCAAGTGTTTTCTGATATAGTCCCGATACGACCAAAGTCATTTGAAGGGATTCGGCAAACAGAAATTGAAAGAAGCCCATCGCATATGTATGTGTGTGAGTATTTATGTGTGTGCATGTCTTTGTGTATGTGACTATCTCTCATCATTGCGTGATAACAAGTTTTGGCTTGTTTACGTGCCTCAAAATTTAGGGGTTCGGCATAAGATGATGGCAGAATAAATACCAAGCTTAGAAATCAAATGCTGGGGTCGTTCTATTCGTCTAAACCCTTCAAGGCAGTGCATCACACGGCCACAGTCCAATATCTGAAAAAAAAAATAAATAAATAAACGATAGAAGATACATTATACATTGGCAAATGTAAGAAAATTTGGCCGGCTGGATCTCGTCATTACATCATTATGTAATCCGAAATGAACAGAAATTTCCGATGAACATTTTCGGTAACAGGAACTAAAGCATCAACAGCATCTTATTGTTTGGGTATTCCAAGAAAGCCATGCGCAGTTCTTCTTCCTTCTAAAATATGGGACAACCGTCAATGAACTCAGTGTGTGCATGATCATTATTGAATTTTAGAAGATAAGTCTTCCTCAGTCTGATATATTGATCTACTGAAAAGATAAAATAGCGCCAGATGACACTGACAAAAATCATCTCAGCTTAGTTGCTTTAGAATTATGACGATTCAATAAATCCTCAACTATTCCATGTGGAGCAACCAATTCAGCTTCCCCATGCATAAAAGTCCACCCATCGAACTAATGTGCAAGGTTCGAAAATCTTACATGAATGTTGAGTACTGCCTTTTTGTGAAAGCAATACTTTCAGTTGCAAATTGTAAGGGAAACAACATGGTTACTTTTGCTAATAGAAGGGAGCGAGCAGTTGGGCGACATGAAGTCACACGATATTTGACAGATCGGTACATCTCCAACTATGAAGAATATTTTGATTTGACATCCACTGATATCCATCAGTGCGTTCAGCTGGAGAAATGACAGAAAATGCACGTAAATAAATTGTCAAGTGTCACCCGATTCAAAGCTCACTTTTGTTTTCAAACTTGACTGCCAGAACGAGAGTCTAACCTACTCTAACTGGATTTTATTGAAAAACATGGAATCGAAATAAGCATAATTATTTGGTGTATGAGCAAAAAACGTCGGTGTACATGATACCGTCAAACGCAACAAGTAAGGTTTATCATTTGCAGCTTCTTCGCCGCTTTGCTATCCTTTTAAGGTCTCAGGTAGTTTTCAGGCAAGACGTGAACAACATACCAAGAATCCTGGGTCTTTGAAAAAGCTTTAGAAGCAGAAGCAGTTAATCACATTTCAAGTTAAAAAAAGAATATTTCTATTATACTCGCTGCATCTGAAATTGACAAACATCTACTCTTGTAGGAGTACAAAAGCAATATGTTAGAATATTATTCGAACCAAGTTAGAATGATAACGTGTACCTACACTTTTAACCCTGCATCCAGACTGAAGTTCTCCCTGACCGGTTCCGTCATGTTTAAATCCTGAACAGTACATTAACTGTAGGATGTAAGAATCCATTGACGAAATAGAAACAGCACATGCAGACTTTTGGGGAGCAAAAATTGGATTTTGATGCTTTATATCAGTTTGAAAGCGAAAATTTACCTCGATTGATAGATGACCAGTACAATGCTCCTCACTCCATCATTAAAATCATACAAAATGGCAAAAAAAGTATCTTCTTCATCAGTGCTTCTCATGAAAACATCCAAAATATTCCGAATCTCCTGCTTGCAAAATTTTGGCAAAAGCAGCAATATTGTCTTTGGTGTGTCATCAAATAGCATTGCAGCAATTCTTTTGGATGATAAAAAAAATTGCACTCTTTATACTTAAATTACCACCAGACCTTACAAAAGAACAAACCATGTGCAACACCAAGAAAATACACGTAATAGCAAAATCCGGAAGATATGTAAATAGGATCGTTTGGATTGAAGAAACCATGAGACACAAACAGTCGAATGGTTGGTTAGGAAAATATATGATATTATCTGTAACACATTTCCCCGATCGTCTCTCATCTCCCCAACCCATTCGACCTGGTAATTGTAAATTTTCAGTCTGATAAAAATCTTTCTGAAAAAAAACCTTTATTGGCTTTCATAAACGCTTCTTCCTATCTTGCTGACATCTGTCGTATTCAAAATCCTTCAATCTTTACAAGTGCCATATTGGAAATAATTCCTCCAACTGCAGATCCATTCCGATTTGATTTCGACAGACGCGTCGGAAAACAACTCAATCTGACATATTTCTCTATATTTTATAAATATATCTCCTAAGTTTCCATGTAAAAGTAAAACCAGTTTAGAAGAATTATATTTTATTCTGTTTTCGACTTCGCGTGTGTTCATAAACATGGAAATGTTATTTTTATTTTGTAATACAGCTCTTGTACAAGATGCCGACAGCGTCTTATTATTTCCAGAGGAATGATATCTGAAAATTTTTGCTGTGTCATCTTTGGTTGACAAATCCAGACCACAAACAATGCATGAAGTGCGAGTACTATTTTCTAAATAGGAATTTGTTTTGTTGCATGTCACTGTGTGTATATCAATATGAATTTCCCTGCTTGTATCAGGCAGAGAAATTATTTTGCTGTAAACTATTGTACATAACTGCGAAGAGCTAACTCCATAATCTGCAGACATAAAACAATAATGTATAACTAGAACAAACGGATTAACTGGATTAAGACATTTACTATAAATAGAAAGAGGTATATATCTGCGTCATTTCAGAGAGAAAAGGCATGTATAGTAGGAGTTGCTCTGCCTGAAATTGTCTGATAAATTAGAGCTGCTCTGGAATATGCATGCCTAAAAATGCCTTAACTTGGCTTTGCTTTCCATGACTGAGCCTTACCGCTCAATATGAGAGTACACTTAACTAGAAATAATACCAGTGAGTTCGCCACCCAGATATTCAAAGTAGGAAATGGTTTTCTTAAAAGAGTTCCTGGCGATCAAATTTACTTGCTATTCAGTAACGTCATTGAAATAGAACAGGAACTGATTGCATGATGTGAATGTTAGAAAAAGCTCTGATGATGTGCTGCAAACTAGCCCGAGGAAGGAGCAATATGATCACTAAAAATGTCACTGTGACAAAAATCATTAGAAAGCATATAGGCATTTTAATCTGTGACAAATGATGACATAGATCAATAGACATAATCACTTCGCATGGCAAAGTTATTAAGTATTCAATCGAATTTCTGAATAGCCTTGAACCTGTAACAATCTCTACCCAGTCTCATGCTTACGCTTGGTGCATCGAATACGCTACTTTGTAACCCGGGATCTCCAAAACTCTTCAACTACACAAGATTGACTATCAAATATATTATGTTTCATGTGAGAGAATTTAGAATCATATTAGTCAAATGTACTGATGGTCGTTGATTCATATCCAGAAAAACTTTGAAGGCAACTTAGTCTGCAATTTGAATTTCGGAAGTTTCCTTAAAATTCCTATCAGACTCAATTTCGCCATAAACACCAAGAAATTGCAAAGGCAAACAGTGAAAAATCGTTGAACTGGACCTGAGAATCTTGTCTCTTCATATGTTCAGCTTCTGGACAAAACATCAAGATTTGGAAACTGATTTTTTCTTCATCATACCAGCACATAGCAAAACACCCATTTTTCTTTTTGGAGTCTTTGGAATGAACAATTAAGTGAATTGGGCCATTTCGTTGGAATTTCTTCTTCAGTGACAATATTGAGTGATGTCAATTCCTCACTCATATAGTTTGTAATGCGTACTTAAATCTTCACATGACTGCATACTCATTGTTATTCCATGAATTTCCATGGATCGCTAGGATATTCCTCTAGTGTTTGTGTGCGTGCTGCGTATGTTGTGTGTGTGTGTTTGTGTGTGCTTGCTTGTGTGCATGCACGTGTGTGTGCTTGCCTGTATGCGTGTATGCATGTGTGTGTGTGTGTGCCTGCATTTATGTGTATGTATGTGCACGCATACACGCAAACACACATATATAGCAGTTCTTCATCGTGTTCATACTTGTTGGATTAATTAGATTCAATAACCTACATTTTTTGAAATCAACATTCTTCCCCATTGAATTAATGTTACTGTGGGGGGGGGCAGTATATTTATCTAACGTGACATACCCCGGGATCTGTTTACATAAGCATATATACATTTGTGAAACTACACACCGTTTTCTAATCTTCTTGGAAAAGCTAAGCTGAATTTCCATGAAATCTATGCAACAGTGGCTAAGTTATTCAGTAATGTTACATAAGATGTTTTCATTTGAATTCATATCTTAAATCACCCAGACATATGCCTATATCTATTTATAGTAAATTTCCTAATCTAGTTAATCCGTTTGTTCTAGTTATATATGTCTATAGGTTATGGTGTTAGCTCCTCGTAGTTGGTGTACACTAGTTTACAGCAAAATAATTTGTCTGCCTGATGCAAACAGGTAATTTCATATTGATATACACATAGTGACATGCAACAAAACAAATTCATATTCAGAAAACAGTACTCGCACTTCATGCATAGTCTGTGGTCTGGATTTGTCAACTGAAGATGACACAGCAAAAATACTCAGATATCATTCTTTTGGAAATAATAAGATCTTGTCGGCATCTTACTTGTACTAGAGATATATTACAAAATCAAAATAACATTTTCATACTTACGAACACACGCTAAGTCAAGAACACAAAATAAAATAAAATTCATCTAAACTAGTTTTACTTTTACGTGGAAATAAAGAAGATATATTTACAAAATATAGAGAAATGTGTCAGATTGAGTTGTTTTCTGACGCGTCTGTCGAAAACAGAGTGGATCAGCAGCAGCAAGGAAGTTTTTCCAATACAAAGAGTGGTAAGGACTGGAGAAATTGGAAAATGACAGATGTCAGCAAGATAGGGAGAGGCTCTTAAGAGGGTCAATAATGATTTTCTTTTTCCATAAGGATTTTAGTCAGATTCATAATTTACAAATACCAGGTCGAAAAGGGAATGATACTGGAGAGGGGAGAAAACTGGGGAGACGTGTTACACATGGTGTTACAGACGTGTTACAAATAACATTGTGTGTGTGTCAGTGTGTGTAGATGGAGAAAGAGGGTAAGAGAATAAGGCAATGTTGACAGATGCATATATATCTATATCTTCATAGAAATACAATACACAGAGGCGTACAAAAACTAAATACCTACATTCATGCGCAAAAACATCTATAAATGTACACACACACACAAACACACACACAAACACACACACACACACACACACACACACACATATATATTGCATACATATATGTACACTATACGCATAGATACCAAGAAATAAACCTATGTATACTGGCACAGACACACACACATATACGCATACATACACACACACATACATACATACATATGCGTATATATATATATATATATATATATAT
>NC_068988.1:70253995-70258629 GCF_001194135.2 Octopus bimaculoides | reverse complement strand
ATTTGGCCTAAAACCAGCAATTGGAGAGGAGGGATTAAGATAATCACATCGACCCCTGTGATCTCGACCCTGAAAGGACGAAAGACAAAGTCCACCTCGGCAGAATTTGAACTCAGAGCGTAAAGACGAAATACCGCTCAGCATCTTTCCCGGCATGTTAACAATCCTACCAGCTCGCTGTCTTCGAATAACATCATAATATTAATTGACAATTAAGGCGGCGAGCTGGTGAATCGTTAGAGTGCAGGGCAAAATGCTTAGCGGCATTTCGTCTGTCTTTACGTTTTGAGTTCAAATTCTGCCGAGGTTGACTTTGCATTTCATCCTTTCCGGGTCGATAAAATTAAGTACCAGTGAAACACTGGGTCCAAATAATCGACTAGTTCCCACCCCACACATTTCAGGCCTTGTGCATCCAGCAGAAAGGATTATTATTATTATTATTATTATTATTATTATTATTATTGTTCAGTAGTTTTATTTTTATAACGTGCTTTCACTTCACTATCAAGCGCAGCTATGTGTGCCTTGGGTACGTGCTGTGGTTTGCTGTGATGCTCCTATGGTTACTGTATTGAAAGTGTTTTGCGTAGGATGTGTGCAGTGCCCAGTAGTGCAATTTTCTGTATGTTATATATATTTGTAAATCCTGGTGTTTTTGTTATGTATTTGTCTGAATATTTTTTTATTATACCTAAGGCACTATGATAGGAATTGTTTCTGTTTTTAGATTCCACATTCGAGTTATCTCTATTTCCAAGTCTTTGTATTTTGAAAGTTTTTCCATTTCTTTTATTATTATCATTATTATTATTATTATTATTATTATTATTATTATTATTATTATTATTATTATTATTATTATTATTAAATTGGTAGATTTGATAAAGCATCGGAGAAGATTACTCCGTCAGCAGTACTTTAGGTTTTCAACTCCAATCTTCCAAGGTTAAATTAGGCATCATACTCATGAGATCGATAAAATAAAGTACGAATAAATTACTGAGATCGATAAATTCTTCTATACATTTCATCCTTCAGTTTGGCAATGACGTATACGTTACCTATCTTCCATCCAAATTTAAAATATTTACCAATTAAATTCTCTTGCAAAATGTGTGATTTTAGAAATATGTCTATTTTAGAAATCGATATCAGGCCATAGATTATCGAATCGATAGAGTGCCATACTAATTGAAAAGTGGCACCATTTAGTTACTGTATTCTACGAACTTACTTCCATTCTTATTGATATCAATTTTGCTTTACAGCCACCCAGGCTTGTTTGAAAATATACTCTCGCAAGATTGTTATTTGAAGACTACTCTACATACATAAAGCAATATAACAGAATCCTAACCCTATAAAATAACTTAATAACAAGGCCAAAATTATGTATAGGCTATTGTAAAATATTTTTCTACTACACTCGGCCATATGTGCCATGATTCACGTCTGATTTTATAGGAAATAACGATGTTTTATTTATTTAGCTCGACAAACCTCACTTTTCGGGAGACGTGTACTGTGCGCACGCTTCTTAGTATGCACACGCATGTCTGCTGTGTGTACGTTTGTCTGCTTATGAGTGCATGTGTATATGTGTATGAGTGTGTAATGTAATATCGAAAATATGTTCTTAGTTATATTTTTGTTTCTTTATTTGGAACATTTGCGCAACTATCACTTTAGATTATCCGATATTCCAATTTTTACATTTACCAAAGAGCTATTCTATAGATATTGTTCAACTGAAACAAATGCTATTAATGGTGGTTAGCTATTTTTACTTGGGATCGTAGACAAGGCATTAATTCCCGAAAAGAAGTTATGGTTTTACAGTATTAATAAACCTCAAGAAATCACATCAGAAAATAAGATAAATTCATAAAGCATGGGGAGAAAAAAATTCTTAAATACATGTTTTTATGTGTATAAGCGTCAGCATGTATGTATGGGTGCATGTATGAATGCAGGTATTCATGTATGTATGCATGTATGCATATATGTACGTATGCATGCATGTATGTATGCATGTATGTATGTATGTATGTATGTATGTATGTATGAATGTATATATATAGGGAGAGAGAGAGAGAGAGAGAGAGAGATAGCTATGCAAACATGTATGTATGTAAATTTATGTATGCATACGCGTATGCATATATGTATGTATGTATGTGTGGGGGGGGGTGTATATGCATATACTCACATAAATAAATGCATACATAAGCTTGCGTTGGGTGTCATTGAGTAATATATACGTGTGTTTTGTTTGAGTGTTTGTTATGTTGAGTGAACAGAATATCGTTTTAATCGAAAGCTGAAACCAAAATAGAATTTATTCTTCTACGCATAAATTTTGCATATCTTCACCATCTAGATGTTGTATATTTACGATAGCGAATTCTAAATGTGCCTCCCGGTTCTTAGGAATTTTTACATTTTTAATACTGTGCCAAAAAACCATGTTAATTATAAGCAGCATTAATACGTTTCCTGCTTAATTATTTTCAATGATTCTCATTTCAAGAAAGAAATGTTATGCAGTTCATTTTCATTCACATCGTTTCTATACTTAAAATTGTGTGATATAAGAAACATTCCCCCCCTTTACAAGATTATCATGAATATAATTTCTTTATGTCTTTTGTTATTTCTTTCTTAGAGTAAACATTCGTTAAATTCTACTTCCTCTCTATTATATTACTTATGACTTTTATACATTGCTTTAATAAGCAAGTGTAGATATGAGTGTTCTTGATGAGTGCTGCACACCCAGAAAAGTTCACAAACTCAGTATAAAACAATTCTGTTTGTGCAGTATTATGATAAAACCTGGTCAGATTTTGTAGTACATAGCCAGAGGCAAATTAAATCACGTTAAAGTCAAAAGGTGTATGGAAATAACCTAATCGTCGGACTTCTATTTTTAGTAATAATTAATCCAAAGTAGCTGACCCACTACTGTAACACAGCCTTTTACAACAACCAAATCTTTCCACAAATGTTCACTCATAGTTATATTGAATAATGATGAATATCATTTGTTTCATAACCATAACGATATTTTGCTTTTATTGGGTATGTGATATCTGCTTTTCACAGAGCAATGAAAGCATTGTTTGATGTTCGCCACCAGTATTTGTTTATACTTAAAAAGATCAAGAACTGCCCGTTATGTCATCAGATAATGGAGATGTCCATAAGAAGACTGGCATTGATTTTCTTTAGATTATGAAACAAAAGCCTGTTAAATTTAGATTTCAATGAAAATCATTATCAAGTCATGACCTAACCACACTTCCACACACGCATACCTTTTTTTATAAACACTGTGGCAGGATCTCGAATGAAATCAACATTTCTTGGCTTGTAAAAGCGAAAATGTGTTTTTTGATGCCATTGTTGTTAATGTTGCTTAGCTGCAGGTTACTCTCATCGAGAAAAGCATTGATGAAAGACATTCAATGCATGACCATACAAAATTTTCAATTAAGGTTTATCAGACTATATTATCCAAATTTGTTTGAAAGACCCTCAGAGTAGTTTCAGAGTGAGGTATGGAAAGAAAGGAAGAAGGAAAGAGTTAGTTATACCTGGTCTAATGAGTCACCAACATCAAGGGTCTTACATTGTTTAGTAAACATTTGCTAATCTAACTTTAAGTAGATATAATTGCTTCCTATTATGGCTAAAATATTGGTATCAAAATTTGGCACAAGACTAGCAATTTCGAATGAAGGGCAAGTCGATCACATCGACTCCGATGCTCAACTAGTACTTATTTTATCGAACTTGAAAGGATGAAAGGTAAAATCGATCACAGCGGAATTTGAAGTCAGAGCATAAAGACAGAGGAAATGCCGTGAAGCATTTTGCCCGGCTTGCCGACAACTCTGCCAGTTTGCCGCCTTATAACTATGGTTAAAATATTGATTTCCTATTTTGGCACAACGCCAGCAAATTCGGGGGCGGGGATAAGTCGATTACATTGACCTCAGTACTTAACTAATATTTATTTTATCAACACCAAAATGATGAAAGGCAAATCGACCGCGGCGGGATTTGTATTTTGCCCAGCGTTCTAACGATTCTCCCAGTTTTAATCATCATAGAAATAATCCTTTCTACTATAGGCACAAGACCTGAAATTTTGGCGGAGGGAACTAGTCGATTACATCGATCCGAGTGTTTCACTATTACTTAATTTATCGACCCCGAATGGATGAAAGGTAAAGTCGACCCCAGCGTAAAGACGGACGAAATGTCACAAAGCATTTTGCCCGGCGTGCTAACGATTCTGCCAGCTCACTGCCTTAATTGTCATAATAATAATAGTTTCAAATTTTGCCACAAGGGCAGCCATTTTGGAGGAGGGAATGAGTCGAATACACAAATCCCAGTGTTTCACTGGTACTCAACTTATTGATACCGAAAGGATGAAAGGCAATGTCGACCTCGGCGGAATCACCATAATAATAATAATAATAATAATAATGCTTTGAAATTTTGGGCAGAGTGCTAGTAATTTTGGAAGACTGTAAATTGATTACATCGACTCCTGTGCGCAACTGGCATTTATTTTAACGATCCTGAAATGAGAAAAAGCAAAGTCGACCTTGAGGGAATTT
>NC_068988.1:70251422-70253528 GCF_001194135.2 Octopus bimaculoides | reverse complement strand
TATATATATATATATATATATATATGTGTGTGTGTGTGTGTGTGTGTGTGTGTGTGTGTGTATTAAACAAATACAAAATGGGACAAGAACGCAAAACACCCAGTTAGACGATACAAAGGAAACAAGGACGGGTCATTCGGAGTTTTCTTTCCTCAGTCGAGTTCCAGATTATCTTTGCAATTTCGGCTGGTTATACTCGAGATTGAACCAATATGGCCAGCCTCAAGGAAAAACTAAACTAAGAGCATTAGCTTCCTTGGAAGAAAGCAGCGAATGTATACGAAAACAAGGACGAAAAAAAAAACGGAGAATGTTACACAAATACAAATAACAGGACATAACAACATGACGAATTAAATTAAGGTGGTGCGTTTAGACGACTCTAGTCTTTCTTTGTATCAGCCCTTTAGCGCTTATTCGTTCATTCCAGTCTTCGTTCGTTCGTTCCCCCTTTCTCACATTTCCCTGCCTTCACTTCTTGCTCACTTTCGCTCCTCTTTTCACTTCACTGTGTCCCTGTCATTTTTTTCTCGCCCCTCTTTAATTCCTGTGTCCCTCTGCATCTATCTCTCTCTCTTCTCTCTCGACCTGACCGGTGTTCCACCAAGCCTGTTCTTTCTTTCTTGGTTCGGCCCTCGTCCGTGCAACATCTATATTCCTACCTGAGCCTGTGAAAACTTTTATCCCTGCAGGTAGGCTTTATTTCCATACACGCCAGCTTAATTTAATTCGTCCTTAGGCGAAAGACACCTGTTGCTATGTCCTGTTATTTGAATTTTTGTTCTAAGTTTGATGAATTTGCATAGGATAGTTTTATAGTGTGACGGTTGAACAGTTTGTTGTAAATTCCAATTTTAGGGAAGCAGCGATCAGGTGGGTGAAAAATTGTTTCGCGATCTTAGATGAGATGTTGGAGTTCCAAATTCGGTTATACCAAAGGACATCATGGCTTTTATATTTTCGGTTAGGTCTGTTTGTATATATATATATATATATATATATATATATATATGTATGTATGTATGCATGTATGTATGTATGTACGTATGCATATGTATATCTATATTTATGTATGTATGTCACTTATGCTGGGTGCTGCAAAATTAGGTATAGAGTTATGCAAAAAAGAAAACGCCTACTCATTTATTTTTATCAAAAAAGTTAAAAGTTATGATAAAAGTATTATTATAGTTATGGTAAATGTATTATTATGATTAATGTATCTTAAAGCAATCTTACTTTCTCTAGAAGCATCGTGAAGTATAGTATATTTGTTGGTATAGACACACTTTAACGAGTAATTCATGGCATATATATTCATTTTAGTGTGTATTAATTTTTTAAGAATCCTTAGAGTTACTCACTTTTACGTGGCTATACGCCAAACAATGTGGAAACAGAACTTTCAGTAGAAATCCATGTATTTGGAGGTATATGCACGTAGTTTCTACTTTGTTTGGCGTATAGCCACGTAAAATTGAATGACTCATGATTCTACCAAAATTTATACAGACTATTAATTATTTATACCCTATGGATTACTCCCTAAAAATGTAGCTATACCAACAAATAAAGTATACCTTAGCATGCTTCTAGAAGATGTAATATTGCTTTAAGATACATAGCATATTTTGTAAATATGTCTGTTCAAGTATGATAATAGAATGAAACTATTAGTAGCTCTTTTGGTTGTGTATTTAAATCGATAATTATCTCTGACTGGATGGAATACTTTTTTGTTGATTCTATCTCTATTGGATCTTTAAACTATATATATATATATATATATATATATATGGTAGACGGAAACTGAAAGAAGGCTGTCGTATATATGTATATATATGTATATGTATATGTGTGTATATGTTTGTGTGTCTGTGTTTGCCCCTCCAACATCGCTTGACAACCGATGGTGGTGTGTTTAGGTCCCCGTAACTTAGCGGTTCGGCAAAAAAGACCGATAGAATAAGTACTAGGCATCCAAAGAATAAGTCCTGGGGCCGATTTGCTCTACTAAAGGCGGTGCTCCAGCATGGCCGCAGTCAAATGACTGAAACAAGTAAAAGAGTAAAAAGAGTAAAAGAGTATATCTATCTATCTATCTAT
>NC_068988.1:70245364-70249586 GCF_001194135.2 Octopus bimaculoides | reverse complement strand
TATATACAGACACATATATATATATATGTCTACACACACTTACATGCACATACACACATATATTCGCACATATGTCGAACAGGCTTTTCTTTTATATACAGACACTTTTCAAGATATCTATTTTTATTTTGAATTTTCCATATATGCTAATTAGCTTTTTACTGTTACTTTGGAAGTGTGAAGTTCTTAAATCCATATCCGATGTTTTTATTCTTTATGTGTCTCATTGTCAAGAATTGAAGTGCATAGATATGGCATTTGTGTCTATTGTTATATACTGATTGAAATTGGTATAGATTTTCCCGCCAAAAGTTCATTGACCTGTTGGTCAAATTTTAATTGTTAAGAGATTTTTTTCTCTCAGCAGCCACATGTACATTCTTTGATGTGTATGTCTACATGTTAATTTAGACATTGCATTACGATATATGTGTACTTTCTATAATTAATCTTTTCTTCTTGTATGGAATTTAACAAGAAGGTAACTATTTTCTACTATTATTTTTATATTTAGTTTCGTCTTGTGTTGCGTGGTTTAATGTGCAATTGCACCATATTGCGTCTGTATTGCAAGTCTACGTGAGAGACTTGTATTGGTCTGTCCGGTGTAACGGTATCCTGAGGTTTGTAACTTTTAGATTTACAATCAAATTTATAGATTAAGGTTGTCTACTGCACTTTGTTCCTGACCACGCATTTTTGTAGTATGTTACTGATAAGAAGAATTCTATCGATAAGTGTTTTTGTAGTTTATTATCTTTAAGTTTACGGTTGAGTGTGATGCAATTTGTGTCTCTGTGTAGGTACACACTTTTGTTTAAATCTTTCGTATATACTTGAGTAATGCTTCTGTTCATTTTGTTCTCTATGTTTATGCTTATAAGCTAAATTTTAGTCCATAGTAGTGTCCCAAGTCTTCCTTTAGGCTCTCAATTTCATTAAGTGTATTCATTACAACTATTACATCATCTATGCATCTCGTGCATATACAGGTTTATCTTTTGGAATTATTGGTCTCTATTGTTGCAAAATGATGCAAACGTAGATCTTAGGGGAACTCGTAGCTACTCCTCTTTATTTAGATGAGATACCTTATGTGCAGCGAAAAGACACTTCATTCGTGCATATCATAATTAGTTTTTTTCCGTGTTTGCTGATACAGTGAGTGCTTTTATTGATGGTTCTTGATATACGTTAATTAAAATGATTTCTATAATCTCTGTCTCTAGAAACTTGAACAAATTTTCATAATATAAGGTTGAAATGGTGCCTATTGTATTAGTTTCTTTTAAGAGCTGTAAAAATTCATCTGATGACTTTATTCAGTATTTCTTTGGAGTCTATTTTAAGATAATCTTATGTATTTGTTTGTTTGTTGCAGCGACTGGAAGTTGGCATGTATATTTGTGTTATTCTTAGATTAGGTGTGCGTGTATGCGTGTGTTTTTAGTATTTTTCACTGATGCATATACATACATACATACAAGCACACACACACACACACACACACACACACACACACACACACACACACACACACACACACACACACACACACACACACACACACACACACACACACACACACACACACATATGCCAATATATATATATATATTGGCCTATATATATGTATGTATCTTTCCCCACCGCTCTCTCTCTCGTGATATATATATATATATATATATATATTCTCTTTCAATGTGTGGAAAATGTGGTGATACTATTTTTGGATTTATTATTGAAAATAATTTAATTTTCGTTTTAGCTGCTTTGTGTTATTTTCTTATTGTTTGTTAATCTTTTTGTCTCTGGGTAAATTAATCACTTTTATATTATATTCTTCTGTATCCATGATTACAAAATATTACTTTTGTAGCTCTTACTCTTGTTTATGCTGTATTCTTTCAAGTCCTGTGGTGCTTTAAAAAAAAAAATTATTCAGTTATTTGTTATTTTGTGAGACTGTACTGTTATTGCATTCCTCATTTAGTAGGTCTTCATGTTTATCATCTATGCTGCTGATGTTTTCCTCTTTCATTTTTTAGTTTATGGTATCGTTGCTTGATTTTATCTTTCTTGTTTACGTGGTATTTCGGTTGTAGTTGGAAGTTGATACCAACGTTGAGGAACGCGATTTGGTCAGTGTTGTGTCCAAGTTTAGACAGGTTGATAAATGTGCTTTATTACGCGGGTAGAGTGGTAAACACATCTGCTTGCGTTTTCTGTCTGCCTCACGTTTCTTTCCCAAGGGTTTCTCGTCAAATTGCAAAATCAACTGAGGTTTTCTCTTTGACTCACACAGTAGTAAGTAAACAGTGAAAGATGCCTTCTACAAATTAATGGCCTACTTCCATCCACTTCATAACTCCTACTCATACTCATTTGACACCACCTTTCATCCCTCCTTTCACTTCTATGCTGAAACATTATTTACATACAACCTAAATACTACACATTGAATATATATGTAAGCACAAGCTGTATGAACAGGCCCATATCATTCTTGTAGGCCCATATCATTCTTGTCCTCTTCCACACCACAAAAATAATATTGAATACCACCCAACTTAAGCAAAGATATTACGAATCTAGACCTTTCACGATCACTTCGAAAAGAGGCCCCAGTATATCTAAAGATATTTTCTGATCTGCACATTTACCTAAAAAATCTCCTAATCTTAGACAAAATTACAACACAAAGACTAGTATTTTTCTTCAAAACCAGAATGTACACCTCCTATCAAGAACTAGTAACTCTCTCAATGACTCAGGCGAGGCCCACAATAGATTATACCTCCCACATTTAGAACAGTGCTACTACTACTACCGCTGTTATGATAGACAGTGTCTGAAGAAATACTACCTAATTAAATGGCAAATAATTGTTCAACACACTCCGATCTCTTGCTCTCAGACGAGATATTTTCTCTGATGGCCTATTCCACTTCTATTGATGTGACGGCGTTTCTTCAGAACTTTTTTGCTTTATAACACTTTCACTCAGGAACTACCCAGTTGCTAGTCCATCATCTCATCACATGGTTTGTGTTTGTACACTGTGTTACAGATTAGCAGTAGCCAATGTGTTCAATCCTTCCGCACAAGATCTTCGACCTACTAGAATCTACTCTTTGCATAATTTGTTGTTCCGCAGTTGCCGATATGCAACATTTTAAAAGAAAAACATAGCTCCAAGACCTGCAAATGTTTTGAGCTAAGCTCTTTCATTCAGACAAAGCCTGCCCCACTCCACAAGCACACACATGTACATACACACACGCGCACTCACGCGTTGATTGACTGGGTTCCGATTGTCAAGAATCTATCAGTAAGAACGTGTTAATTTATTGGTACAGCCTCTCTCTCTCACTCTCTGTTAGCCTTTCTTTCTCCCTCAAGAATTAAATGTAAATACCTCAGTGTGATTTTTTTTGTTTGTTTTTGCTGCAAGAGAACCTACTGCCAATCTCTTTGCATATATATAATGTGAAAGTAAACAAGAATAAGAAAGAAGAGTTTCACAGACGTTCGTCATTGACTGAATAATAACTATTTTAATGTCTGTTTAGATGTCATTAGTTACCATAATTTGATTATTTTATAAAACAAAGAGCTTATCAGAGAAAGTACTAAAAGTCTCTGATGATTTATGAACAAGAAAATCGAATTTATTAGAAAAAAGAAACATGTCGATTTTACTTAAATATCAATATCGACGCTAACAGCGCGTTAAATACTAATGTAGCGCGACACCATACGTGCCGATAAATTCTAAATAACTTCTTAATAATTATCAATTGTTGACATAGACTCAGTATTAATTTCATTGGTATGGTGAAATATTTGATTGTAGTCAAAGACAATTTCTATTGGAATATCTAACTGAATGAATTTTCTATTTCTGTGGTCAAAATTTGTGGTGTCATAATGATTAGGGTCGCCAGATCCAGTGATACACTCTGTGTTGTCACAGTTCATTTGCATAGAAACAGGCTTAATATTTACAATATTCAATACAAGCCTCTAGTAAATGTATTCGTACGTAAATGATTAAAATCAGCGTCTATTATTATCATAGCATTTTTCATAAGTAGCTCTAGGCAACTTCCTCTCTTCGTGAGGTAAATTCGAGTAGACAGTCTTGAAAGTCTGGTTTAGCTTGGATACATCCTGCAGAGAGAGAGAGAGAGAGAGAGAGAGAGAGAGAGAGAGAGAGAGA
>NC_068988.1:70239527-70244282 GCF_001194135.2 Octopus bimaculoides | reverse complement strand
TATATATATATATATATATATACACATATATATATGTATGTTTGTATGCATGTATATATATATATATATATATGCACACACACACAGATATATATATATATATATGTATATAAGAGGCTTTTTCTTTTCTTACCTATGTCTCTCCTTCCCTTTCTTTTTCCTCTGTTAAAAGGGAAAAAACGAAAAGAAAAATCAATTGCATTTAATTTTTATGTTTAAATGACTATACACTAATTTCAGGATCTCGATGTATGTAGTACCTAGGAGCTCTGAACAATTACGAAATGGTTCTATCCACGACTGCTGGAACGCCTAATAGTAAAAAACAAAATTAAAAAATGATACAATCGGGGAATATATAAACTGATATGCGGTTCTTTCCCCTTAGGTAACTCACTTACACTCTCACTATCACCCAGTAAGCAGCCATAAGCAGCAGCAATTTCCAAACAAGCAGCCACTTGAACGTATATATGCATACATGGTGTCCCTCAAAAATGTATATAGTCGTTGATGGATTATAAAGTCAGTGTTTATCGAAATACTTTCATTTCCAATATGTAACAAAATCTATTGAAGAATTTAATTCTTTTATGAATTTAATTTTTCCACGGCTGTTTTGGTGCAGGCTTTGCTGATAACACGGAGCAGTCGATTTGCAATCAAGAAATATAATTTTTTCTGTTTTGTGTACATTCTTGTTCAATAACAACTCTCCATTTATCGATTTTTAACCGTTGTCTTTAATTTTATCGCCATAAAAAATGCCCAACTTTGTGAAGTCCGGTGAACGCGGTGAGTATGCTAGTGAACAGCTTTGTTGAATTCATCTCTTCGGCCATAATCTCAAGATAGGCCCATCTATAATTATGTTCTTGGAATGTAACTTTCCAATGACAGAACTGCTAAGTGCTTTGGACATTTAATTTCGAAATGCTTATTTCATGATGGTTGCTGCACGGATTATTTTGAAGTTTGGCAATTAAGTCCTAGTACTCTTTCGTTATGTTTAGGGTGCGTTAAATTGTTCGATGTATCGATACGATCGTATGATAGTGCGGACATCTGTGATCATGTAAGTCTCTTTATATTATATACATTGAGATCCAAGTTCCTATTCCACGATATTGATATATACTGCGATGATGAGTGTGATAGTCACTCTCCCGATAAATTTGAGAGAAAACGCATCGCTACCGTTATTCAATTATGCCTTAGAATCGTAGCTACTACTAATCTGTCGGGAGACGATCTTTTAGTCGATCATTTAGATCTAAAATGTCGGTGTTATAAACCGTTCCACAAGCCCTGTGAGAAATTTTCCAACATACAGGAACAGCTATAGTGTTTTTTCTAAAAACCTGATAGCTAACATCAGTAATAAGATATCCAAACTCTCATTTTCTAAAGAAAATTTTGATAAGAAAGAGCCCTACTGTAAAAATGCCCTATATAAAAGTGGCTTCAAAGAGAAGTTATATTACAAACGTTCTTGTAATAATACGATTAATATAAACTGACGTTGGAATAAACTTAGGAAAATAATCTGTTTCGCCTCCTACTCCCTAAATGTTAAAGCTAACGTTCGTAAAATATTCCGGTCTTTCTTAGATAAGCATTTCCAGAAAAATCATATATATAGAAAGGCCTTTATCAGACGCTCAGTTGAATTATCATACAGCTGCTTCCCAATATGAAGAGTATAATTACCTGGAAACACCACCAGAGACAACTTCCAGGTGTAATTGTCGATACACTGGAGATTGTCTACTCTTCGAGGGTTGCATCATAAACTCAGTCACTTATGAGGCACAATTTTCAGCAACGCTACATGATAACGTAACCGAAAAGAAAAGTTACATCGGATTATGCGAAGGCGATTTCGAAAGGCAGCACATATGCTAGGACACAATAACCTCTCAAGCAGACCTAGTACAGGTAAGAGTAGAATATGGGAACCGGTATTAAGGGAGGATACAAAAATATTATGTTATAATAATAATAATAATAATAATAATAATAATAATAATAATACCTTAGGAGTGAGAACCCAAATTTGGTTCAAAATTCCACCAGGATACCTGATGAAGGCAGGAGAGTAAATCAGCCGAAAGTTGTGGTAACAACAAACAAGATGAAAACACATATTCATCCGATGTAAATAATGTAAATAATATATATGAACAAGTTTAAGTGAATAGAAAAACACCACCCTCACCGGATTGAGTAGACTTTAGAACCCTTCTGTTGATTCTACACAGTATAACTTCACGAAACTATGGTATTACTTTCTGTCTTTCTTTTTCCTTCCTTATTTGTCTTTATTTTTTAACCATTCTGTTGTTTGAACTCACCTTCATCTAGTTTTTTCTCGTAATTTCTCTTGTTCTCTTGTCTTGCTTCGTAACTTGTTTAGGCCATGTTTACTTGGCATATACAAGATTACTTGGACACACTACGCATGTTTTAAAACCTACCTCGATAGCATCTTCAATGACTGAAAGTGTTAGTAGCCCATAACTATGTAACATAACAATATACTGTGCACATTCAGCAATATTTGTCTCTCATCAGATGGAGTACTTATTTGTTGATCTTAAACTATTTACATATGTATATATATATATATATATATATATATATATATATATATATATATATATATATATATATATATATATATGTGTGTGTGTGTGTGTGTGCGTGTGTGTGTGTTAGAGTGTGTGTTTGTGAGTGTGTGTGTGTGTGTGAGTGTGTGTGTGTAAAATATGAGTAACAAGTGTCAATCCAGTACGGCCGTTTCCAACAACTCCTTAAATTGATTAATAAAAACATTACATCATTATAAAGAAGCTGTTTTCGTCAGATGAATTCACGAACTTCAAAATAAAGTACATTCAAAATGATTTAACAGCTTAGAACTTACGGAGGAAAACATTTACAGTGATTCTGCTACTATTTCAGTTGACAGAATAAATGGAACCAATACCCAAGTTTTATTTTCACAAGTCGACAAAGCGGAGGGTAGTAATTGTCTACATACACTGCAGGAATAACATTCGTCCGGTACCTATGTTTCCCGTTACCAAGTTTGATATTTACATAATACTGATGTGTGTTTAGTATTCCGACCTAACGAAGTATCTCAAGTTAAGTACCTAATTCAACTGAATCTTATATAGTTATAGATATCGATAGATAGATAGATAGATAGATAGATAGATAGATAGATAGATAGATAGATAGATAGATATGCTAGCTTAGAGAAGATGCATTTATGTTAGGCGGGAAGCGGGAAGCGGGTAGAGAGAAAAGTAACGGGGTTGTGAGTGCTTAGACATTGCTGTATGATTGATTATTAGCTGAATGAACCTTATTTAGATGTTGCCTTGCCTGCTTGTGTTTTTAAAAGAAATATACACTTAACGAAACAGTATTCTGATATAGGAATGAATTTGTGGTTGAATGCTGTCATCTTTTCTTGCACTTAATAGGAATGATGATCCATAATTGTAAGGTCTTGAACGTGTTGCCTCAAACAAAGACATCGGATAAATTTCGGTAACTTCTCGATGTATAATATTTTCAGCTAACAACATAAAATATAAATATGAGATGTGTTGAATTTATTTATTGAATCTGATGGAAGTTTGCATATTAAGAACAATCAATTCTTTAGTAATGCTTCCGAATATGTGAATAATACATTGTGAAATTAAGTAATTATGTAGATATATAACTATTATAGTGTGAAATAACTATATTTGAACCTGGGTACATCAATTTGGGGCCTGCACTAACTGCATAATCAGTTCAATAATATTGGTTTCAAATTTTGGCACCTGGCCAGCAATTTCGGGGTGGTGGTATTTCGATCACATCAACCGCGGGGGAACAACTGGTAATTATCTTATCGATTCTGAAAGGATGAAAGGCAAAGTTGATACGGATGCAGTTATACTCAGAACATAAAGTCGGGAGAAATGCTGATAAGCATTTTGTTCGGCGCGATAATGATTCCACCAGCTCGCTGTCTTAATCTATTCAGTAATGTTAATATAAAATAACAATGAAATTAAGGTTATTTCGAACGGATTGAATATTCAATGTAAGGATATTAAAATACGATATATATTGAATACATTTAAAATTTAACGAGTTGTTAGTGAAGAATTGTGGAATATTTTTGTTAATAGATTCTGATTGAAATACAATAGAGATAATTTGAAATACAATGCAGGGTAATTTACATTTTCTTGTCGGAGTTTGTAAAATAAATAACAAACATATAACACCAGTTTTTCATTTATCTATAGTCCTTCCTCAAAAATTGTTGACATGGAGTCAATGGTAGAATTGCATGTAAAGATTGATGTATATCAAGTGATTGAGGTTCGCGGTATAATTCAATCGTATATTATAAATTATCCTATTTACCAAAGATTAGACGATTTTGAGGAAAGCATAGATTTCATAGCATTCCTCAATCCGTCTCAATCATGGGTCTAAATCCTTGGAGATCTATGAAATGAATTTGTCATTCGAGAGCAGATCACTTAACGGTGACTACTCCATTCTCATTCACACCAACTTTTGTCCTCTCAGTTCTAGTTTAGCAATTGTAACTATTGTGTATGTATGTGTGTACATAAAATGCATACATGCATTTGATACTCACATACAGGCACGTACTCATTTAATGCATACATGCGTATGATGCATACTTTTCTGTCTTTCAATGCATATATATATATA
>NC_068988.1:70233092-70239349 GCF_001194135.2 Octopus bimaculoides | reverse complement strand
ATATGATTCAGGTCATGCGTAACTTAATAACACCAACTGCATTGCATGTATATCGTTTGATATACACAGTAGGCGTAGGAGTGGCAGTGTGGTAAGTAGCTTGCTTACCGACCACATGGTTTCGGGTTCAATCCCACTGCGTGGCATCTTGGGCAAGTGTCTTCTACTATAGCCTCGGGTCGACCAAAGCCTTGTGAGTGGATTTGGTAGACGGAAACTGAAAGAAGCTCGTCGTATATATGTATATATATGTGTGTGTGTGTGTGCGCGCACGTGCGCGTGTTTGTGTGTCTGTGTCCCCCAACATCGCCTACAACCGATGCTGGTGTGTTTATGTCCCCGTAACTTAGCGGTTCGGCAAAAGAGACCGATAGAATAAGTACTAAGCTTACAAAGAATAAGTCCTGGGGTCGATTTGCTCGACTAAAGGCGGTGCTCCAGCATGGCCACAGTCAAAAGACTGAAACAAGTAAAAGAGTAAAAGAGTATAAAGATGCTAGCTCTTTATAGTATTTTTGCTTTAGAAACTCGGTCAAGGCAGGGTTTTATAACACGCCTTTTTCTTTTTGCAAGAAAAATCACGAGATTAAAAAAACGAAAAGACAGTTGATGCAAAAAGCGGACTGCTGAATAAAAACGAAAAAAGAATAGAAAGGAAAATTAGAGTTATGTTTCTTTTGAGCCATACTCAAACTAACTGTAGTAGAATAATTTAATGGAGAGATGGTTTAAAGTTTTTGGGACGCTGCTTAATCCGGAGATGGTGGTGTTTCCATTTCGCCAAAAGAAATTTATCCATATGCTTGCATTTGCTGAAAAACTTGGGATCTGGAATTCTGTAATGCAGTGGTATTCTTAAGCCTAAAAAGAATGTGCGATCTTTCAACAATGTATATGGCATATATATTCTAATTGCGCCTCTGCTAAAATTCTTCCTGTATTTGTGGTTTGCTGAGAAATGTTTATCTCAAAGAGACACAAATTTCTTGTCGATATTAGTTTTAACATTTAGGGAGACGTTTTAACACTTAGGGGCTTTCCTAGATCTACAGTTAAGTTTATTTTTACGACTGATATTTTCTGCTGAAAGGGTTGCAATATAGCTTATCTTTGCAAACATTGTTAGCTAAGTTATTGTCATAGTTAGCTATCAGCTTTTTAAACGCTATACGGGTTGACAGGATTGTTTGTGTATGAAGGAGAGTTCTTTTTCCTTTGATTCATGGTGCGGTTTATAAGAGCGAGAGTTTAGATCTAGGGTAACATCTAAAAATATCGATTTTGACAGATCAGTAGTAACAGTGATTTTGAGGCTTAATTGACTGAAGGTATCATTGAGTTTTTCTTAAATCTAGCAAGAGTGTGACCATCACAGCCATGTGAAATTCCCAACCCATCGTCCAGGTATAGACCAGTATCGTCGGTGAGGAACTTGGAGCTCAGTGTATTTAATATACAAGATCGCAGATGTCCGCATTGCCATACAAACACATCGATGCATCGAACAATTCATCCGTATCGGTGTTTTTAACCCTTATAAAATTAGTGTTTTCTCGCATTCTTGATAAGGTTCCAAGTCTATGTTGTTTATAATAACATGATTTGCGTACCCAATCGCCTTGGAAACAAGAATCAATCTTGATATAGATGGACAAAAATCTATAATGTCAAACTGTAAATTTGGCTCTTAATCATTTAAATGTTTAAACCAATGTATTACAGTTACATTTTGACACAGGATTGCAGTGCTCAAAGTGAAGTGGTCGACATTGCCGAAAACTTTGCACGCCAGCATCACAGAGCTGTGACGATGATATGTAAAAGATATTTATTTATTGGAACAGCCTCGTACAGCATTTGCTTGTTCTACTTGGTCAGATGATCGCTGAAAAGTTTTACTTGGATGTCTTGAGGCATTTGAGAGAAGCGGTGAGAAGAAAGAACCTTGAGGTGTGAAGAAAACCTAAATACTGTTCGATAGCGCTCCTGCTCACTCGTCAATTTCTAGCAAATAACGAGACTAAGTTTACCTCCCTGGTACCCTTACTCTCTGGATTTAGACCCGAAGCCACTTTGTGTTCCGAAATTTGAAATCCTGCCGACTTTTAGCTATGGAAAGCATATACAATAAAGCATGAGAACTGCACTTGACTTTGTAAGATGCACAACAGGACGAGTTCCAGTGGTGATTAATCAGTGCGTTAAAAGCGATTGGAAATATAAACGAGACTACTCTGATTAGATTTTGTATTTTTGAAGTTCGTTATATTTTCATAGACATATCTTTGTGTATGTTTGTAGTTATATCTTTTTTACATGTACATATAAACGTACATATTTATGTGTAAGAGAGAGAGAGAGAGAGAGAGAGAGAGTGTGTGTGTGTGTGTGTGTGTGTGTGTGTGTGTGTGTGTGTGCGAGTGTTTCTGTGTGTGTGTATATGTGCGTCTGTGTAAGTGCTTTGTGGAACGATTCAATGACGTTTCGTTCATTCTAAGAACTCGTTACCCATATTGATACCAACGTTGTCTTATTTTATGCACATTTGGCAAATATAATAAAACACTTGACTTTCTACCATTCAAAAATAATCATCAATGCATGACAGTTTATATAAACGTTTCAAACACACACACACACACACCTACACATACACACACACATACACACACACACTCACTCACACATATATATGAGTTTGTATACCGATCTATATATACATACTTGTATATATGCGTATGTATTATGTCCCTCTCTCTCTCTTTCTCTCTCTCTATATATTTATATATACGCATATATATATATATATATATATATATATATATATATATATATATATATATAAGTACACACACACATATACGTATTATATTAGTTTGTCCGATATTTTACATCCATCTTTTTATATCTGACCTCTAAAAGCAGATTTTGTAGAGAGGAGATTTGTCTGCAATAAGAATATCTTCCCTCCTCTGTTTTCTCCCCATTAAATATGCATATATAATTCGTATTTACTGCAGAAGTCTGTGTAACATTGATTTTATATTGGAACCAATTTTTCATTCGTCACAGTTGACCATGTATCAAACAGACAACGATTAGACATCCCATTAACATCTATACATACTTTTAGTTAATAGTTGTGGTGGTGATGATAATCAAATTGTTTAAATATGATTTAAATTAGAGCTCTTGCCATGACCCGTGACTGCAAGCCACCCAGACACTCGAAATAAATCGATTACAATTTACAGTGGTTAAATGAATTCACGTACGTGAAGAATTTCACTTCATAACTATATATCATTTTGGGTTCGATTCTACTGCACGTAGCTTTGGATAAATCGTTTGTGTCATAATTTTGGCCCCATCAAAGCATTTATATTACGTTACACGGGGAAGTTTGTATGGAAACTCGCCGTTCTTTTGAGGTCGTAGATTTAATCCATCACCCGGTTTGCATTTCACTACTAGAGTTTACACTGTTGCAAGGATTTAGACCAGCTCTTTGATATGAGGGTAACTTTCTTCCTTCCTCGCATGAGTTACTGGGGTCCTGGAAGGTGGTCCTGGGTTTCCTTTTTTCTGCTGACTAACCGCAGGAAAAGAAAAAGAGGAAAATTAAAACCGACCATGTATCTTCCGTCACCGTATCAACACATCCATGTGACACTATATCTGAGAGAATTTTCTGGCATAGAAAACTAATAAATTGATTTCTCTTTATCATATCTCCTTAGCTTTTAATCTTAGCTCTACTAATTCAACAAATGTACCTATTAATCCACTTATTCAATCAAGAACTGTAATTTTCTTCATTACGCATCATACCTATTTTCTTTTTCTTATTTTTAAAACCCTTTTGCTATTCATTTATAGTTCGTTAGTTTTGTATCGATTTTTCATAAAAAAGGCACCTTAGTTAATTCATGTAATGTCTTAATGGATTACACTGTTATACCTCAAAGAGAGAATCTTCAAAGGCTAATGTGTTTTGGCTGCGTATCGGCGATGTTAAAGTACACTCGTAACTAAGAAATTACTTTTCCCAAAGCATCTTGTTATTATGGATACTGCCGATTTCTAAGCCGGTGGTACACTTTCCACACTCTTTCGGGAATTGTTTTGCATTGTAATATCAAAATTTGCACAATCGGCTCATCTAGATATTAGTAATTACACATTTTACCGCCAGGGTTTGATTTCTTCCATATATAAAATAGTGTTATAACTTATATAATTACTCAAAATGTAACCATAGTCTTATATTGTCTATTTTTCCATCACAAAGTAATACAATAACAACATACATGGAAATATGACTCATGTGATGAATAAATATTTCATTAACCAGAAACAGACACTACATGTTAGCAGAGCAAATACATACACACTTGTGTGTATGTGTTTGTACATGTGTGACGGGGTGTATTGTGTGTGCAATGTGTGCTAGATAACGGAGAAAATATTAAAAGTCTCCACAACATGAAAAGCGATACACGCGTTGTGTAAGAGACTTCAAAGAAGCCATACAACAAAATTGCTTTCAGCTTAGTGATTTTCTCGATGCAGTTATGGGAGTGTTTGTATCTCAAGAACAGATACCCCAGCCTATGTCACCCACCATGCCTTAACAACAGCCCACAATGAATCATTGGCACCATGGACTGCCGGACTCCACTCCTGATGCAGTATGCCAAGGGGATGCAATCAGGAGAGATGACGCATGAATTTAGGAAGAAATCAAATCACATAGTTCACCCGTGTTTAGCTGGATGTGAACTGCTAACTGCTCTCCCCTTATTATCTGGGGCCTGTAACAGATATACTCGTGCACCGCTTAATTGACAGTGGTCTCCGTTACTTTAAGACACAGTTCGACGGGATCCAGCTCGTGATGGCCCTCATGGACTCACTAGGGCTTACGTTGATATTGTGCAGGACATGCGAGGACGTCAAACTCATTCGTTCTAATGATCAGATGTTTCCAGTACATTCTTGATGCTAAAAACGAAGTACTTTGTCCCATTTAAGAATCTGGTAACATGTGAGTCGGTAGGTTTGGCGATTAAAGCCACGAGCAAGGCGCGCATTTTCATTTCCAGTTTCAGAATGGAATCTGTTATGCTGATGCTGGCCATACGGCTGGAAGAGAAACGAAATGATTAAAATTTGTGACATGCATCAAGGATTCTGTTAGGTTGCCTTCTATATGTGGCCCACTGAATTTTGTTCCCAAATACCTGATCCATCCATTTTTGAAATTTAGAAGCTTCACTGAACTTTTAACAATTTCTTCATTAAATCTATAAATGGAATAAATGTTTGGAACAATATTATCTAAAATTTATAACACTTCATCATTTCATAGAAGCACTTAAGAAAAAATTTTCATGGATAACGCACACACACACACACACGCACACACGCGCACATACGTACACACATACTCACTCACACACACAAACACACACACACACACACGACGAAACAAGTAACGAGAATTGTTTTCGTTTGTTTTTCCATACCGGTTTGAAGATAATAGATTGGGAGGGGAACTGTAGGTGTAGGGGTGGTTCTGTGTCAAAATACAGAATAGTAAATATACAGAAAAAGAGGAGGGTTTACTAGTTAAATAGATTATTCGGATGTAGCACTTTATGACATTCGTCGATATTATATATTTATGAGAATGTAGAGATGTTGAAATGAGAGAAATGAATTTCAATATTGATGGTCCGAGATGAAGGGGAATTTGATATTTAACTTTCAAAGGGAAAAACTCATCATGCAGCATTTGGAATAATCCTCTCCGCATATACATAGAAAAGTACTTTAGGCACAAGGCCGAAATTTTGGGGCAAGGGGGCAGTTGATTAGATAGACCCCAGTACGCAACTGGCACTTAATTTATCGACCCCAAAAGGATGAAAGACTAAGTCGACCTCGGCGGAATTTGAGCGCAGAACGCAACGACAGACGAAATACCGCTAAGCATTTCGCCCGGCGTGCTAACGTTTCTTCCAGCTCGCCGCCTTAAATATTCTTTTCTACTCTAGACACAAGGCTGGAAATTTTGAACTCAGAACGTAGTGGCAGACGAAATACCTATTTCTTTACTGCCCACAACGGGCTACACACAGAGGGGACAAACAAGGACAGACAAACGGATTAAGTCGATTATATCGACCCCAGTGCGTAACTGGTACTTAATTTATTGACCCCGAAAGGATGAAAGGCTAAGTTGACCTCGGCGT
>NC_068988.1:70231608-70233082 GCF_001194135.2 Octopus bimaculoides | reverse complement strand
TCGCCCGGCGTGCTAACGTTTCTTCCAGCTCGCCGCCTTAAATATTCTTTTCTACTCTAGACACAAGGCTGGAAATTTTGAACTCAGAACGTAGTGGCAGACGAAATACCTATTTCTTTACTGCCCACAACGGGCTACACACAGAGGGGACAAACAAGGACAGACAAACGGATTAAGTCGATTATATCGACCCCAGTGCGTAACTGGTACTTAATTTATTGACCCCGAAAGGATGAAAGGCTAAGTTGACCTCGGCGTAAGTTGAACTCAGAACGTAAAGACAGACGAAATACCGTTAAGCATATGTCTGGATATAAACACGAACACGCGCGCTCGCACACCCACACCCACATTTGGTTGTCAGATCATTTCGTTCGATACTTTTTTTCATTCAGAGTAATTCTTTTTTTTTTTACCAGCAATTTACACAAATCAGTTAATTAGATATCCACTTTCACTGTTCACGAATTCTTGCTAACGTTCCACTAGATTATTAATGCTTTGTCGGCAGAAATCACTGGGTCTTGAGAAGAGAATTTATCATGCCACTTTTTGAGCACTACTTCGCTTTTGAACGAACGACCTCGGAAATTGTTGATGATCGACAGAAGAAGTGATAATTTGAAGATGATGTGTGAGAAAAATACGTTGAGTACTGTAGAACTTTCCAATATAACTCGTCTGAAGCACTTTTGTTCAAATTTGCGACGTGGTGGCAAGCGTTGCCGTGTTGGAAAAGCTGGGAAAGCCACTGGATGGTTCATTTCAGCAGGATTATCAATTGCATATTTTGTTGTTTCCTTGTGTATAAAGTATCATCGCATATTTCTAATCACATGTCTTTTGATCATCGTTGACAGAAAATGATTACTGAATGACATTGTTCAACTTCAGTGGTATTTGTCTCATAAGTCACTGCTCAAATGGTACTTTCCACAAGCTAACTACGTATTTCTGTTTAGAACTGTACATTCCACTGTATGATTCCCGCACCCAACAAAATATTTAGTCATTCGTTCCATACGTACAAACTATAACATAAAGCTTATCATCGTCTTTATATAGGCGCAAGCATAACTGTGTGGTAAAAAACTTGTCTTCCAACCACATGGTTCCGGATTTGGTCACACTATATGCCACCTTGACAAGTTTCTTCTAGCTTAGCCTCGGGCCGACCAAAGCCTTGTGAGTGGATTTGATAGATGGAAACAGAAAGAAGACCGTCGTATATATATATATATATATGTGTGTGTGTGTGTGTGTGTGTGTGTGTGTGCAACAATATGTGGATCGTTGGGGTTTCTTCCTCCGTCTTTTCTATTAGACTTTCCTCTGTTTCCGAAGAAGAGCTCTGCTCGAAACGTTAAACCATCTTTCTTTCCTTCCCTGAGCGTCTGCTAATACAGTACCACTTCTTCGCGTTGTTGATTTTGTGTGTGTTTGTTCTTCGTTTTTTGGGGGGGATTTATATATA
>NC_068988.1:70228927-70231130 GCF_001194135.2 Octopus bimaculoides | reverse complement strand
GACACACACATATATATATATACATGTGTATGTATGTATATATTTATGTGTGTATCTTTATGTCTATTATGTCTGTGTCTGTTCCTCCATCACCGCTTGACAACCGGTGTTGGTGTGTTTACGTCCCCTGTAACTTAGTGGTTCGGCATAAGTGGCCGATAGTACTGGGCTTTAAAAATTAGTCCTGGATTTCTTCAACTAAAACTCTTCAAGGTGGTGCTCCCGCATAGCTGCAGTCAAATGAATGAAACACGTAAAAGAATAAAAGAATTTTCACAAAACTCAGACCTACAGAACACAAAACTACGATATCAATGATGTGGTTTATGTGGAAAAATTACATCACCTGATGAAGCTAAATATGATGTCGACCACTTCCTTCGAAACTTAACACTATCTAAAGAGTTTTTATCGCATCTGAACGGTGCAATGACAGATTTTGTAAGAATATGTTAAAAATGCGGTGTGGATTAAGCAATTCGGTATGTGAGAGGGTCTCCAACTGAACAATCTCTGGTAATAGCGCACTCTATTAAAAATAGTAGCAAAATCTGTCTGAAATCACCTAAGATCATAGCAAAGTAAATACACGTTGGAAAATGTTATCATAGATATACTGTTTTTCATATAAGATTCCGATGTCATGGTTGACCTGCTACCAAACGATAACATCAAAAACCAGATCAGACAATTTCTAATATTTTACTCATTTTCATGCTTTAATATTTGTCTTTCGGAAATGTTCTTTTATTTAATCTCCTTCTGATTATATGAAACCATTTTTATTTGTGCTACAATTACACGCCATATGTGTCTCATTTGCCTTTATTCAAAACAAATTGGAAACGGAATTATGGCAGCATCTGAGAGGCGAAAGGAAAATAATTCAATCTATTGGACCACCAAACCAAATGTTCACCGCTTTTGATATTTATAATTATATAACTACAATAGAAATATCTACCAAGGGGTTTTGCTATATAATCATCATCATCATCATCATTATCATCATCGTCGTCGTCGTCATCATCATCATCATCATCATCATCATCATCATCATCATCGTCGTCGTCCTCGAATTTCTTACGTAAAGCATGATACTGTTGCACAAATGCTGGCATATAATTTTGCCTAATTTATTTGAGATTGGTAGTCAGTGTACAGCATCAAGAAATATGTAATAAGGCAAATCATTTGGTTTCGCATCTCAATTGAAATCTCAATTGTGGCTTGTAAATTAACTAACATAACATCTTGGTAAGGAAATGAGATATTGTGTTACACTCCAGAATCTAGGATCTAGCCATAAATATTTAACTTCGAACCTATCAAAAAAAATCAATATTTTCTTAAACACAATACCATATTGAAAAGAGTGCACAAAACAAATTTAAATTTCTTCAGATAGTTTTAAATTTTCGTATTTATTTCAATTTATCGACCGTAAATTGTTGTGATCAACTCAATGGAAATATGTTTACACTAACATGTCATTGATCCTTATATTTACTTTACAAAATATTCACAATAAGTATACGCAGATCGATATTCAACCATTTCATTGATTTAGCTCAAATGATTTAAAGAGAACAACATATTGATAAAAGCACAACAAATCGAAAAGACGATTGCTATGGTGAAAATTGCAAAAATGACGACATTCTAAAAGAGTGCAACAACAAAAGTAAAAATTATAATAACAATCATGTCTATCAAAGTGTCGCAGAAATTTTCTAGCTTCTTTAGACGGTTTCTGTAGAACACTTACTTTTTTAGTTTTGTTTATTTTCTTCAGTTGAGAAACGGTTGCTAACCTCTAGCTCATGCTTTCTCTTTCACCCAATCTTGGAACCAGCTGGCATCCTCGTTTCAGTAGCAATAACCAAATGGAGATCAGCCAATTTAGAGAGAGAGAGAGAGAGAGAGAGAGAGAGAGAGAGAGACTGGAGAGAGTGGACGGATGGAGATGGGGAGAAGAGACAAACAAATAGACAGCCACTCAGACAGCAGTTGCTAGCTTCTTGCATAAGCATTGTGTTTTTGCAAGACTTGACACCAGCAAGCATCTTCATTTGATTAGCAACAACCAAATAGAGATCTGCCGATTTAGAATGATAGGGAGAGAGAGGGGGGAGGGAGAGAAGAAACAAACAGACAGATAGATGGACAGTCAAACAGAAATAAATTGCAATCAAGTGTTTCC
>NC_068988.1:70224243-70228917 GCF_001194135.2 Octopus bimaculoides | reverse complement strand
GGAGAGGGGGAGGGAGGGAGAGAGATGGAGAGAAAGAGGGAGAGAGAGAAAGAGAGAGAGGGGGGAGGGAGAGAAGAAACAAACAGACAGATAGATGGACAGTCAAACAGAAATAAATTGCAATCAAGTGTTTCCTCTCCATACTTGATAGAAAACGAAAATGATTTTGTCTTCTTCCATGCAAACTTAAATAATTAACAGATTTTAAATTCTCAGTAAATGAATGCAATTCGTTCTGATTTGTGAGCTTCTATATATTAAAGCTCTTTAAATTAGTATATTTATTATCGAAGGAAAGAAATGTTTTTTATGCGTTTATCCGAATGAAGGAGGAGAGTGGAAACGTTCGAGCTTTATTGTTCTTCAGAAGATAGTGCAATAAATTAGACACAATACCAATTACTGAAAACAGCTGTTCACATTCAAACGCAACTCTCCAATCACTTCAATTGTGTAATCTGAGTTTTTATATTTTATTGTTAGTTTTTATTTATAGGGTACGTAAGCGTAAAATAAATACATCTCTTTTGTTTCAACTTATTTTTGTCGACACTTTCGTTTCCAGGGTTTGATGTATGGCATGAACTTATTTTATACAGAGCAATTAATCAAGAATGTTAATACATAGACAAATTACCTGGGTCACTGTTAATCGAAACTCTTTATCGATGAGGTATTTTTGAGTTGAATAAAGTATAACACCTAATAAAATTTAACGTGGCCTCGAGCAATACAGCCAAAATCAAAGTTTATCTAAAGAATGTCAGCTGCAATGGGTGTCTTTGTTTGTCCCTGGTTTGATTACGCCCCATAATTTATCGGCTCTGCAAGTCTGACGACATGTAACTCTTTATCTGCCTGCCTAACTGTCGGCCAGTTAATCTTGTTTTCTACTTTACTATCTTCCTCTCTTCATATTAACCTATCTGACTGCCTGTCTGAATGAGGGACTACCACCATCTCTATCAGTTTCTCCAGATACTTAGTTGTATATATAGATGCAACTATCTATCTATCTATCTATCTATCTATCTATCTATCTATCCATATATATATATATATATATATATATATTCAGTATGTTCCAAACTTCTGGCTAGCGTCACCTTTGGGAAAGTGCTCTCTACCATAATCACGGGCCGACCAATGCCTTGTGGGTGTATTTGGTCAACGAAAACTAAAAGAAGTTTGTGTATATATATCTATGTGTGTGTGTACTTGTGTCTGTGTTTGTCCCACCATCACTGCTTGGCAACCGGTGTTGGTGTCAGAACGTAACGGCAGACGAAATACCGCTAAGTATTTCGCCCGGCGTGCTAATGATTCTCCATATGGACGTAGATGCATGGACAATTGAATGTAAAGGTAATTATTCAATTTACGTACTTACTGTGAAAGTGATGCTTTCCCACATTTAAGAAAGAAACTACACTAAATAACAAAACTCTTTCCGATTTTTTTTAGTTCATAAGCTTTGACAGAACTTTTCCCACCGTTACATTGTGAAGTTGTCCTTTCATCGCATCAATTTTGTGAAGAGAGCTTCTTAATGCACGTCCATGTTATTAATTAACCTGGAGCTTCTTCTTTTTCTTCTTCTTCTTCTTCTTCTTCTTCTTCTTATTATTATTCTTCTTATTATTATTATTATTATTATTATGATTATTTTTATTATTATTATTATTATTGTTATTATTGTTATTATTCAGTAGTTTTATTTTTGTAGCGTGCTTTCTCTTCACCACCGAGCACGGCTCTGTGCGCCTTGGGTATGTGCTGTGGTTTGCTGTGATGCTCTTATTGTTACTTTATTGAAAGTGTTTTGCGTAGGATGTGTGCAGTGCCCAGTAGTGCAATTTTCTGTATGTTACATATATACTTTTAAGTCCTGGTGTTTTGTTGTGTATTTGTCTGAATATTTTTTATCATACCTAAGGCACCTACTATGATAGGAATTGTTTCTGTTTTTAGATTTCACATTCGAGTTACTTCTATTTCCAGGTGTTTGTATTTTGAAAGTTTCTCAATTTCTTTTAGGTAAACGTTGTCATCTGCTGGTATTGATACATCAGTTAGAAAGCTTTTTTTCCCTTCAGGATCACTGATAACTATATCTGGCCTATTTGCCTTAATTTCTCTATCTGTGTGCATTAGTATATCCCAGAGTATGGTTGCTTTCTCGTTTTCTATTACCTTTTCTGGCGTGTGCCTATACCATCTTTTTTCTGTTGTTATTCCATAGTGTTGGCATAGCTTCCAGTGTATGTAAGTCCCAGCTCTGTCGTGTCTGTGAATATATTCCTTCTTAGCCAGGACTGGGCAGCCAGAGATAATATGATTTATTGTTTCTTGTCCATCGCCAAATATTCTGCAGATACTTGTTATGTTTCTTTTCATTATATGTTTTTGGTAATTTCTAGTGGGGAGGCTTTGGTCTTGTGCAGCAATTAAAAATCTTTCAGTCTCTGCTTTGAGTCCTGAGCTTCTCAACCATTGCTGGGATTTTTCTCTGTCTATTTCTTTTGCATTTAGTTTAGCCCAGTATTTGCCATGTAGGGACTTTTCTTGCCATCGTTTTATCATGGTCCGTTGTTGTTCTAATTTTAGTTTCGTTTTCATTTGTTTTATAGCTTTTGTTGTTTCTTCTTCTTCGTTTTCGTATTTGTTAGGTAGTATGATTTCTTGTTTGTATTTGTCAGCTTCCTTAAATACTGAAAACTGTTTTTTTGTTTTGCTCGTGTTTTGTGGCTATTTGTATTAGTTTTCCTTGCTTCTGAAGTAGGTATTTTTGCAGTCCTATGGTGGTTATTTTATAATAGTTTTCCAGCTGTATAAGGCCTCTCCCACCTTCTGTACGTTGTATATATAGCCTATGTCAGATTTTGTGTGGTACATCCTAGATCCTGTCATTATGTTTCTTGTTTTACTGTCTATTTTCTTTAGTTCGTTTAGTGTCCAGTTAAGAATATTGTAGCTGTAACTTATAACTGGAACCGCTAAAGTGTTAATACCTATTATCTTGTTTTTAGCATTGAGCTCTGTTTTTAGTATTGATCTAACTCCTCTATAGTATTCTTTCTTTATTTTCTCTTTCATTTGTGTGTGTTGTATCCTATCTAGTCCGTTGATTCCTAAATATTTGTATGTCTGGCTTTGGTCAAATTCTCTTATTTTATTGGCTTTATTTGGTGTGATATTGCTACTCTTAACTAGTTTTCCTCTTTTCAGGTTTGCTTTGGCACATTTTTACTAATCCAAATTTCATATCCATTTCTTTGGTAAATCCATGTACTCTCTGTAGTAGTGTTTCCAGCTGTTTATCATTTGTTATTATCATCATCATCATCATCATCATCATTATTATTATTATTATTATTTTTATTATTATTATTATTATTATTATTATTATTATTATTCACTTTTAATCGGCATGTTTTTTTACAATCACGTGCCGAGACGCACTCAGCGTCTTGGGGCGAGTGAAGAATAAGATATGTTTCCGTATGACTGGAATCTTGGGGAGCGCAAGTGGTAAGGGCAGTAGCAAAATATCTTCATGTAATACAACACAGACATTTAAATGGATATAGTTTTTCTAAGGACGTGGGCAGTACTTGTCAGCACAATCTTTTGAATTTCTCTGAGACATGTTTCTCCTATGATTTTATCTAGATGTTTCTGACATTACTTTTTTTTATCATACCTAGGGTACCTACAATAAAAGGAAGTTTTCGCTTTAAGATTCCATATCTTTTGTATTTGAATTTCCAGCTCATTATATTTACTTGATATTTCAAATTCCTTTACAGATATATTTTCATCAGTGGAAACGCTTACATCTATTAATCTACAATTATTTTCTTCCCTGTCTTTAATAATCATGCCTGGTCGAGTGGCCTGGATCGTTCTGTCAGTTTTGACTGGCAAATCCCAGAGAATAGTGACATTTTTACTTTCAACGACACGCGGGGAGGTTCATACCAGTAAGCATCACTGCTGATTTTGTAGTGTTTACATATTTTCCAATGAAAATACTGTCCTACCTTATCGGGTGATTTTTATATTCGTTTGGTATCAGCACAGACATCCCAGGACAAGATGGTCTATTGTTTTGTCGCATTATTATCATTATTGAAAACGGCGAACTAGCAGAATCATTAGCACACCGGGCGAAATGCTTAGCGTTATTTCGTCTACCACTACGTTCTTAGTTCGAATTCCGTCGAGGTCGACTTTGCCTTTCATCCTTCCAGATCGATAAATTAAGTACTACTTGCGTTTTGGGGTCGCACTAATCCACCAAATTCAGGCCTTGTGCCTATAGTAGAAAAGATTATCATTACTATTATTGTTGTTGTAGTTGTTGTTTTTGTTGTTGTTGTTGTTGTTGTTATTATTATTATTATTGAGTGAGAGAACAGTGTATGCCATCAAAGTGACACTGGGGTAAAATATACGAAGCCTATTATACCCAACATGACTACCCGTCTGATAAGGGTACACCAGGCACATACATCACAACCATATGTGCCTGACATGGTGATCTCAGATCAAGATAAACAGCGCATGACCTCGCAAGTGGGAACCAGTTAGAATTTTCTTCAGGTCGAGTAGCCCATCCCGCTCAAAAGGTCTCTGAATAAGGTTTGTTTAAGGATGTTGAGTAAAACACCC
>NC_068988.1:70221985-70223954 GCF_001194135.2 Octopus bimaculoides | reverse complement strand
GCCACTGCGTTCTGAGTTCAAATTCCGCCGATGTCGACTTTGCCTTTCATTCTTTCAAGGTCGATAAATTAAGTACCAGTTACGCACTGGGGTCGATATAATCGACTTAATCCGTTTGTCTGTCCTTGTTTGTCCCCTCTGTGTGTAGCCCGTTGTGGGCAGTAAAGAAATAGGTATTTCGTCTGCCACTGCGTTCTGAGTTCAAATTCCGCCGAGGTCGTCTTTCTCTTTCACCCTTTCGGCGTCGATGAAATAAGTACCAGTGCGTAACTACGCACTGGGTTTGATATAATCGACTGATCCCTTCCCTCAAAATTTTCAAGCCCTTGTGCCTAGAGTAGAAATAATGATAACTATTATTGCAGCGAGCAGACATAATCGTTAGCACACCGGGTAAAATACTTAGCAGTATTTCGCCCTTCTTTACGTTCTAATTTCAAATTTCGGCGAAGTCGACTTTGCTTTTTATCCTATCGAGATCGATAAATCAAGTACCAGTAAAATTCTGGCGTCGATGTGATCGACTTATCCCCTCCCCACAACTTTGAGGCTTTATGACTATTGTAGAAATGATTATTATTATTGCGGTGAACTAGCAAAACCATTATATAGCCGGGAAAAGTGCTTAGCAACATTTCGTCTGCCATTGCCTTCTGAGATCTAATTCTGACGAGGTGGACTTTGCTTTTCATCCTTTCGGAATTGGTAAAATAAGTACAAGTTGAACTTTTGTGTAGATGTGATAGACTAGCTCCATTGTCACCAAATTTCAGACAATGTGCCTATAATTGAAATTATTATTTCTGTGGTGTTTTTGTTAGTGGTAACACTTTTCAACTAGGAGAAACTAAATCAGTCATACAGTTCAGTATAATTATATTCATAACTCACACGTTGTCTTTAATATTTCATTTTTCCTAACAACAGAAAGTTAGCATCAGTAGTAGACATGGCTCTATTCCATCAACTATTTCCTATCTTCTACATACTTGTGCGTTTGTATTGTAGCTACTATTTTTACAATTACTAACGGTTGCTACTGCCACCACTACTAGCAGTAGTTATAGTAATAGCTTTGCATCGGAAGCAGCTGGCGAAACATTAACATCAAGAAAAAATCTGAACAATACAATGGTTTTCTTCGTATACTTTTCTTTTCGTTTCTTCGTTTTTTTTTGTTTTTTCGCTGCCCATGTTTCATTAATTCTGTGTCAGGAACTAATGAATCTCTTGGAAGTATTTTTCATTGAATCAAGGACGAATACTTGACAAAAGAAGTGTGATGAAAGGTTGGACTGCAATATCAATAGATCGAACAACTTACAAGACACACGGCAGCTCATTTGGTTCCACTAAAATCAGAATCTCGACTATCCACTCCCTTACCCTCCCTATCTTTCTCTCTTTCCCCCTTTTCCTCTTCCCTTCCTCTGATTGTAACATTGGAAATTTCCCAAAACTCTTCGTCATTTCTTCAAATATTAGTTTTCTGTTTTGAAGAACTGAGTACCAAATTACTTCGTGGTTGGTTTACTTGTGTTTCAGCAATCTGTGTTAACGGTTAGAAATTATTTGTAGTGGTTCATGCATAATCACTCACCACATCAGAAACACAGACATCAGCGAAAACTCATCTGACATACACACAAACTAATGCTCTCATAGCCGCATGCATACAGGCATCCAACCACTCATATGTACATTGGCTCAAATAGAAAGAGTTTATGGGTAACAGAGAATTTACAAGGTTTCTAGTAGTGATTGTGTCATTGCTAGAGATATGCAGTACATCAGAAATAGTAGGTCTTATAGTTACTAGATTACAATGATAGTCCCACATATATATAAATACATTATTATTGAATGTATTGTAATATATTATAGATATTCACTTGTTAATAACAATGTTGCGAAATACCGATACACAGATACATGCGTGTGTATGTGTATGCGTGTGTGCATGTATATA
>NC_068988.1:70219373-70221975 GCF_001194135.2 Octopus bimaculoides | reverse complement strand
TATATATGTGTGTGTGTGTGTGTGTGTGTGTGTGTAGATAAATAGATACATGCATTGATAGATTTATATATGTATGTGCATGTATGCATGTCTAGTGTGCGTATGTGTGTATATATGTATCTATGCACATATCTATCTGTCTATCTATCTATCTATCTCTCTCTCTGTATATATATACACACACGCACACACACACACACACACATACATATAATAGACATGCATATATAATTCGTTTGATTAATATGTTCTATCGTACGTCTAAACGGTTAAGAAGAATCACGCTCGAACAATTGACTATACTAAATAACTCTCTATGTATTAGAAGAGTCACCATACTCGCATATAAAATTATATGGACATCTACACACGCACAAACTCACACAGACACACGAACATTCACATACACACAAGCACACACACGTGCACACACATACACACACATACACATCTCGTGATCATTAGTTATTCATTAGTGGTGTTCCCTAATCCCTGTGTGTATAGCCGGAAGGGGCAGCTAGCTTGTTAGCTGGTGTTCGTCATAGTTTTGTCCTCACATGGTCTTCATTACACGAACTTATTTTTGCATTAATAACCAACTAATTATCATTTATGCAGCTCATTAATCAGAACAAGTATCGAACAAAATACAAAACATTTGAACGTCTATAAAATAGTGTTTAAACTTCGACGACGACGACGATGACGAGGAGGAGGAGGAGGAGGAGGAGGAGGATTCACCACAAGTATCTACGCATAAGTACAAATAAAATATTACGCAAGGGGCGACAAACCTTGTGAACATAGTGAAGGCCGTTGTGCAGAAACGAAGAAATGATACGTTATATAATGAAGTTGTTTAAAACAGATATTATTTTAAAACAAAATGAGGTATGAACATAAGACATTAAGACAGGATATCAATATAAACAAAACAAATATGGCACTTTAGTAAGGTAACTCACCTACACACGGGTGAGAAACGTTCGCCTGAATGACACTTATTGTGTCACACGACCATCTTTTTTCCGGTTTGGCAGTTCACATATATACCCATGAAAAGAATAACCGTTGGCAGTTTATGGTTTGTGACGAAAATACGTCCTGATCATGGTTCATGCAAAGTTCATCAGAACATTATTCTTCGGTCGTCATTTATTTTCGAAGTCCTCACGTAATCGGAGACCATCACCTCACCAGTCAGCTATGAATTTATCTCAAAGGTAATTGGATAGTTTCTGTCTTCCATCTGTTCTTTGTTGTACGATGAACTGTGAATTTCACTGCAACGTAGGAGAGAGGAAGAAATAAGATCCTTAAATGTTTAACATGTCACCTCTTGAAATGTGTTCTATTTATGAGTCATCATGTACCTTTTTATTGCCTTCCTCTCTGTCTCTAGGAACCTGTTGTTCCTGCTCGTCCCCATCAGTTCTTCATCGTCGCAAGATGATGGGGTTGTGCTGTTAGGTATGCCTGGGATAAAAATTTAATTGGCTTACTGGTCTGATAAATCTACGTTTCATTATTTGTGCCATTTCGTGCGAAAAGACAAGCGGACTCCGTGACCAACTTTAGCGGGTGTTACATGTTTTTTCCTCCCTATTCTTTTGATGCGCAAGCCCTTAAGTGACATTTACAGTCACATGTGCGCTGCTGAGGCTCATCATTCCACTCTAGAGTACAACAAACTCTGACGACCATATACACATTATTCTCTATTGAAGCAGCTGCAAACCAGAGGTCACCATCGTCACCAATGTCCCTTAAAATGATTGCCGATTGATTTCTTTGTTCCAAGTGTAACGACATTAGTCGATGGGCACACGTGTGACACTCCCACATTGCTTGTTTGTTCATCTCGTCCTTAGCCTTACAAGTAAAACATGATACCATATGCTACCCTTACCTAATCTAAAAGATATCACTTAACCTATACGACTTGCCAATATGCATGTAGATTACTTTCATTCCCGCATATGCCTGAGTGAGATGTTCATATAGAAAAGCGGTCCTTCTAAAATTTTGTCCACCTATCATTTCATTAGATATGTGATCACAGCTACAAGTGATCACAGCCAGAAGTTTGGGGACAATGATTCGTGTTGACATTTTCCAGTTTCTAGCAGTTCTCAATGTATCAGTAGTTTCTTTGCTCGTGATGGTAGGCCTTATCCGTAGAAATATTGTCTTTTTTTACTCCCTCCTTGCTATGATTTATATTGCTATAGACTCTTAACGTAGCACAATGTATCTGACTTTTGGTGTGAGTGGAGGTATTTTTAGTACTTAAACTCCTAGGCACGCGTTCACCTCCATGATTTGGTGGTAGTTATCCCCCGCACATCATTTACACAGACACACATACAAACACGCACAACACACACACGCATGCAACACACACATACACACACACACACACACACACACACACACATACACACACATACACACACACACACACACTCACTCACACGCACATTTATGGCGCAAAATTAATGACAGTTCAAAGACGAGGTGAAAGAACTACAAACAGGGTTCCAACTGTTGACACATCGAAATTGTAGTTACTACTCTTCTCTCTTCATGTAAATGTATTATA
>NC_068988.1:70217672-70218083 GCF_001194135.2 Octopus bimaculoides | reverse complement strand
GTGTGTGTGTGTGTGTTTGTGTGTGTGTGTGTGTGTGTGTGTGTGTGTGTACTTTTATAAGATGTAAGATGCATGCATGGCTGTGTGGTAAGAAATATAGAAAATGAAAGAAGCCCGTCTTATATATATTTGTGTGTGTGCGTGTAAGTGTGTGTGCATGTGTGAGTGTGTTTATTCCTGTCTGTGTATATCCGCCACCATCACTTGATTTGACAACCGGTGATGGTGTGTTTACGTCCCCGTACCGAAACGTTCGGCAAAAGAGTCCGATAGAATAAGAACCAGGATTAACAGCAAAAAAAAACAAACAAAGAAGCTAAGTACTGGGGGTAGATACATTCGGCCAAAAATTCTTCAAGGCAGTGCCCCAGCATGGCAACAGTCTAATGCTTGAAACAAGTAAGAGATAAA
>NC_068988.1:70212271-70217450 GCF_001194135.2 Octopus bimaculoides | reverse complement strand
AGAGAGAGAGAGAGAGAGAGAGAGAGAGAGAGAGAGAGAGAGAGAGAGAGAGATGGGGAAGAATGAGAGACGGGGAGAAAGAGAACAGGTGTGCATGTGTGCACTTGCATATATGTGAATGAATCATTGCGAAATAATACAGAGATATTGTTCTACAACAGTTGAAAAAGTCTTTTTGTTGCGATAGCTTTTAACTTCTTCTTAAGATAGAATCTCTTTCATTAAATACATTCGCACGCTCGATAAGATTTGAACTACTAATATCTACATCTCAGTAAATCGATCTTCCTCTAATATCATTTTCGTGTAACCATCAGTATTTACATATATGTGCATTATCTCTCTAGCTATGCCTTTCTGCTTTTCCATTTTGCATGTTAATAACAAACATTATAATATGAGGTAATCCAACGCTCTAGATTCTGTCTTTCACGGTTTTCTCATACTAGATTTTAGCCTTGCGCATCATCAGTTGCTGTGATATCAAAATTCTGAAAATTATTGTCAACACTTTATAAAGGGATATTGAAGTGTAAAAGAAATAGATATAACAACAATGGAAACATGTTCTTACATTCAGTTCACCAAGATTCAATCACAATTGAAGCCTCTGGCGTCAGTATACATATAAAAAAGTGGGATGGATACGATTTCAATGCCTATGTTCATTCGTCTACTGGATCAGAGCAAACATGAAGACAAATTACAACGTAACATATACTGCAGTACTCACACCTTTACAACTTGTGCGCACATACACACATACGCACACACATATATACAGGGGTTGGACAAATTAACAGAAATATCTTCAAATTTCAAACAAATTTATTTTAATATCGGGTAGGACCGACTTTGGCAGTAATTACAGCTTGAATTCTATGAAGTATGAACTCCTACAAAATTTGAATTGTTTCCAAATGAATGTTTGTCCATTCTTCAGCTAAAACAGTCACCAGTTCTTGTAGTGATGATGGTGGAGGATATCAACTCCTTACTTATTTTTCTAAAATGCACCATAAATATTCAATTATACTGAGATCTGGGGGCTGTGGTCGCCCGATAAGATGTTCAACTTTACTAGAATATCCCTCGTGACATTCAGTAACAACTTTAGCTATGTGAATTGGTGCATTATCATCCTGAAAGATTACATTTCCCTCCGGAAACAGTTCCACAACCATAGGATGAAGTTGATCAGATAAAATGTTTAAATAGTCTTGACTATTAATTCTGCCATGAAAGGAAACCATTGGACCGGCGGATTTCCAAGATATAGCAAACCACCCCCCCACCTAGACCATCACAAATCCTCCTCTATCGTTAACAGTTGGAAGAAGACAGTCTGCGTCAAATGCGTCTTTTGGCTGTCTCCACACGTATACTCAGCCAGTGGTTGGAAATAAGGTAAAGGATGACTCGTCTGAGAACATAACATTCTTCCATTGCTCTAAGGACCGATTCTATAGGGTTTTACTCCACTGTAAACGCTTTGCAACGTTTGTTTTTGAAGCTAGTGGTTTTCTGATTGCAGCCCTCCCGTGAAATCTGGCTTTGTGCAGCTTCTGGCGAACAGTTTTGGTGGAAACTGGGCTCCCGAAGTAGTCATTAAGCTCTGCAGTAATTTTGGGAGCTGTACTTTTGTGATCCTTTCTAACAATCCGTGTAAGAGTCCGACGGTCTCTATCTGTACGTTTTGGTTTTCTACCGGAGTTTTGTTTCGACGAGGAGGTTTTTCCCTCTTTCTCAAAGGATGTCATTACTATTGAGACAGTACTTTTTGATACACCAAACATTTCAACTGTTTTCTTATGTTAGTGTCTGCCATACGAGCACCAATAATTTGACCTCCTTGAAAGTCCGATAGATCTGTCATTTTAATGAATTTTAATTACCTTTTCCTGATGATAAAGCAGCAATTTTAGCAAGACATATTAAGCAACAATAATAATAAATAAATAGAAACATAAAAACATACAAGCTTTTGACGGTTATATAGATATTTCAAAATTATGATGCTATGATACTAGGTGTTACCATTATTTTTCCAACCCCTGTATATATATATATATATATATATATATATATATATATATATACACACACATAAAACTAACCAGTACAGAAAGGTCTTTTTTGTAGAGGAGGGATGACAATTGATTTACAGAACAGTAAGTTTAACCGGAGTTTTTTGGGTCGGATTCCTATAAATAAAACGATGTAGTTAAAATTGGCTGTACTATTATTCTCACAGCTTCACACTCCTAATTTTAAAGTACAAAAGTAACTGTCTAAACATTATAGAACATATATATATCATTGCTGTATTTAGATAATTTTCAAGTGATATGCTCTGAACAAGTCAACAAGGCAGACGTTTGGTTTGAAATCATATCATATGTTTACAGGCTGCAAAGAACTTTTCTACAAACAGGGATGCATTTAGACATCTTATACGTTATGATTCAACGTTCGCCTATCTGCCGGTCTCTCTCACTCATATGAAACTAGGCAGTATAATTTTGATTCCTCGAATTTACGGAGCCAGTCAGCATGTGGTCATCAATAAAGCTAACCGAAGAATGGACATCAGATATATGCCATGTGAAGAACACATAAAATACTTAGTACGGGTTATCTTGAGGAATATAGGTTGATAAATATATGTTAGTAACGAATAATTGCATTATTTTAGAACATGCAGTTATAAACTACTTACTAGTTACTAAACTACTAAGTAATTTTGAAACTGTTTCAAAAAACGTGTGTATAGAGTTTGTTTGAGCAACTCCACTTTAATATGCCTACCAACATGGAAATGATTGCTTTGTCTCTTTCTTTCTTTCTTTCTTTCTTTCTCTCTGTCCCTCTCTCTCATATACACAACCATTCACACACACGTACACACACACGTACTCACATGAAACACACGCAACCAGAGAAAAATTACGTCATTATATTGTGGATGTTTATTCTAAGTTAAACGTTACCAAGCAGATGTATAGACATGAGAATTCCAACTATGAATACAGCATTATGTTAGGATACACTAAACTACCATCATTTATTGTGGTTGTCTTTTAAAATGGTAGTGCGTTGCGGGATAGGGCTACTCCCCTAGAAAGATGGTTCCCTCTGGAGAAACCGAATGAGGATAAGTGAAACACTGAATGAACAATTCAAAAGTGTTTCCACCAAACACTTATGGCACATGCAAGCCAGCACACCTGTAAAATTTTTTACCACTACAGATATAAAAATGGAGGTAGTAGCAAATCGTAGAAGGGCTTATGCAAACAGCAGCACGGAGTGCCATTGCATAGTGGCAAAGATCCCAGCTTCACTATCAGGATACTAGAACAGATACTACAACAGATTGCATCTCTAGAGTCCACAGATCTTCATTATGCTCCCAAATCGCCTGAGTGACCTATATGATTCAGAACAAAACTGGATCTCTTCCCGTCAAGGGTTCCAGACGAGCCTAACTCACAGCAGGAAACATACATCAAGGTAGCTGCATCTAACTCCATCATTCACCAAATTCCACATAGCATAAAAGGTTTCAAGTAGTGAAAGTGTAGCAACGCTAACGGTACTCAAGCATGGCCACCGCTCTCGAAATTAAACTAGTAAAAGACGAAAATACACACACAAACGTAAATACACACATGCACACACAATTTCTCCAAGCATGACCAGAGACAGTGGCAGAGTAAAGTAGCATCAAAAGTTTAGAACTCTGTGTGTGTGTGTGTGTGTGTGTGTGTGTGTGTGTGTGTGTGTGTGTGTTTGTGCTTGTGTGTGTGCGCGCACATATTGTATTTCCATAGCTATACATACGCACAAGTATATATAAAAGATGTACATGGTTTGTATAAATATATGCAAGTATAAATATATATATATATGAGAGAGATTAGTATCCGGAAGGTCCAAGATGGCAGGTAAGGCTATGTAAGTGCTACGTGAGGACCGTAGTTTGACTCTCAGTTTGATGATGATAATACGAGTAAGGAGTCTAAATCGGGTCCTGTATGAGCATAGATAAAATGATACAACAAAGCCAAGGCAGTATAAAGAGAAAAGTAATCTTACAGCTGTTTCTGGAATATTAGAGATATCCCTTCATCGGAGACGGTATGAGGGAGTTAACTAGAGGGAAATAGTAGACTTCAATATAAGGAGTTGATTTGGAATCTACGTGCCATGGAAAGGAAGCATATCTACCCATTCTACACAGCAATTTCCTTGGATAATGGAACTGCAACTGTAACATACTACATATATGTTAAATTTTATTCTCTTATTTCCCTTTATACTTCCTATATCCATCCTTTTCCAAAATAATTCCTTATACTGAACCCTATTATTTCCCTCTAGTTAACTCTCTCATGTTGTTTCTGATGAAGAGATATCTCTAATATCCCAGAAACAGCTGTAAGACTACCTTTCGCTTTATGTCTTATAAATTCCCCACAGCCTTGGCTTTGTTTTCACATTTTATATAACGCACGCACACACACGCACACACACGCACACACACACAAACACACACACACACACACACACATCCCACCATGTTGGACCGCTGAATTCAACACAGTTTTTCCATTTTTCACGAGCATTAACTTTTCCATTTTTCACGAGCATTAACTAATACACTGTCTTCGTCTTTTATGTAAATTTTAACTATACACCCACTCACACATATATATATGATTTTGAATCATCTTATCGTCTAAGTATCATACAGGCATAAAACTAAAGATGTAAACAAATATGTCGAATTCAGGTCACGATATTATTTTATAGAAAGTTGAGTTCACTTGTGTTTTAGGTTTCACAGAAGACGTTTTGTTAAGGAATCAATCAGTCAAAACTGTAAAGGTCGGGCTGGTGTTGAACCGGAGTTGATGTTTTTAGAATTCTATTAAGAAATTTTAAACTGAGTATTTTGTGAATGTTATGTTTGTGGGTACTAAGTTACAACTAATTGTTGAGGTTTACTAACCTTTTAGTAGAGTAGGTATTTGTGTTGTCTATATAATCTTAATTATTCTAGACTAATAAAACTAAATGCATGACGTAATCTCTTCATCGAAATGAACGCCTAAAGATGATGCTTGTTCCCAGAAGTATACGCACATGCATACATACATGTTATATATATATATAT
>NC_068988.1:70206976-70208487 GCF_001194135.2 Octopus bimaculoides | reverse complement strand
TATATATATATATATATATATTTATGATGAATTAGAAAAGAAGCTAACATATAGCCTAAACACTTTTTTCACCCTCCGCAAAAAGTCCCAAATTTTATTTAATTTGCTTTGCGGGAAGGACTGTTTCAACTAAGTCACGTATTGTCCTTGCCTTCGAAACGCGGAGTAGATGAACAAGGGTCATCTGACGAAGGGGTATACTCTTTATGTTGCATGTCTCGTTTCTCTGTTTGTTTGTTTTTTTCGTTGTTCGAAAAAAAGTTCGTTTTCAATATTTTCGTTTTTATGTATTCGTTTCTCATTGAGTTTAACGTTTTTTTATGCCCTGTACACATATATGCGTGTATATATACATATATATTTAAGTATGTACATATATGTACGGATATATGCATATATATATATATATGGAGTAGCGCAGGGGTGGCTGTGTGGTAAGAAGTTGCTTACAGACCACATGGTTCCGGGTTCAGTCCCACTGCGTGGCATGTTGGGCAAGTGATTTCTACTATAGCCTCCGGCCGACCAGAGCCTTGTGAGTGGATTTGGTAGACGGAAACTGAAAGAATCCCGTCGTATATGTGTATATGTATATATGTGTGTGTGTGTGTATGTTTGTGTGTCTGTGTTTGTCCCTCCAACATGGCTTGACAACCGATGCTGGTGTGTTTACGTCCCCGTAACTTAGCGGTTCGGCAAAAGAGACCGATAGAATAAGTATTAGGCTTACAAAGAATAAGTCCTGGGGTCGATTTGCTCGACTGATGGCAGTGCTCCAGCATGGCCGTAGTCAAAATGACTGAAACAAGTAAAAGATTAAAAGAGTATATATATATATATATATATATATACATATATATATACATATATTCATACATGCATACATCTATATCTATCTATTTATCATCACAGATATACATTCTTCTACTACTCACCACTGACCTATCTTTACTCTTTACACTCTCATCTCTTCCTCTATTCCACCCTCACCTCTCACTCCCTTCTATCATTTTATCCTAACCACTAGCTAGCACACCTTCCCTCTATTCATTTCTTTATTGTCTCTCTCCTTCCTTTTTTCTCTCTCTTCCTGTTTTTGATTTGACCTTACAAACACATTCCCAACTTTTAAGTCACTTCAAAAATCCCTTAATCGAATAACATCGTTTACAAGACTCTATGCTTGGAAAGACCAATGATAAACACCATTGGAACTCACGCACAAAGTACAGAAAACTTGCACATACACAATTCTGCTTAAATTATGGAACTGCAGATACAATATCCTTACGTGTCTCACATCTGTTTTCACACCTCTACTTCACTCTGATTTCATATCTTCTCTATAACAACTATTACTTAAACACTCTCTCGCACCGTCTCTGATGAAGGCATATATAAAACATACCGGAAACATCTGTAAGGCCTTCTCGTTATAAATGTTCTGAAAACTTTCACGCCCTTGGACTTTTTATCTTATTTTGTTAATTTATATATATATATATATATAT
>NC_068988.1:70204144-70205909 GCF_001194135.2 Octopus bimaculoides | reverse complement strand
AATAATAATAATAATAATAATAATAATAATGGTGATGATAATAATAATAATAATAATAATAATAATTATTATTATTATTATTATTATTATTATTATTATTGTAAACAAAATCAAATCAAGAAGAAATTACATAACACACCTTTGGATAAGCTAATTATATGACTTGAGAAATGATAACATTAAATGTTCGATTTCATGGTGTATCATTCGAACTGCTTTTTGTTATAAGGGTGGTAGAGTAGTTGTGGTTTGTGTTCTAGCTAAGGTATTGAAATTATTTTATACTTAGTGAGTCTGATTATCACAAACAATGAATTGCTGTTCTCATTTTCGTTGCAAACATTTAAAATTAACTTTAGGCTAACAACAAGCAGTCTATGTTTCTACTAGAAAGATTTTTGTTTTACCTTTTGTGTAAATATATGCATAATATTTTGATTTGTTGCGGTTGACTTTCAATCCTAGTTTGGCAGCTATTGCTTCTAGTTTTGACTTTTTTTTTTTTTGCATTTGGCTACATGTTTGTGAAAGTAGCGCTATATCATCTGCAAAGTCGAGATCTTCTAGAGCTTCTGCATCCATGCATTCAATGCCCGTTTGGCTTTCAATCGTAGTTTCCTTCATAATCCAATCTATAACTAGAAGAAATAAAAAGGGATTATGTATACAGCCCTGTCGAACTCCTGTTTTTACTTCGAATTTATCCGTAGCTCAGCTTCCATGCAAGACTCGCTATGACATTCCTTGGTAAATTGCTCTTATTATAGATATATACTTGTCTGGCATGACGTAGTGCTGCATAATTTTCCATAATCTTCCCAATCTACACTATCAAATGCTTTTCGAAATCAATAAAGTTAATATAAAGCGGTGCATTCCACTCTGCGCTTTTTACTCCAAGATGATGCGAAGAGTGACGATTTGATCTACACATGAACGGTTCTTCCTAAATCAGGCTTGTTCTTTACGCAACAATTTGTCAACTGCTGTCCTCATCCGTTCTAAAAGTATCCTGTTAAAAACTTTTCCGGGAGTCGATAATAACATAATCCCTGTATAATTTCCACATATGCTTATATCACCTTTTTTTTGGCAATTTTGCGATGAGTCCCTCTTTTCTTCCTACCATATCTTAGAAAATAATGGTTGAAACATTTCTACCGCTATTTCTATAGCTGATTTCATTGCTTCAGCTAGAATGTTGTCTACACCTCCCGCTTTCCCATTCTTGAGGAGCTGTATAGCCTTTCTTATTTCAAACTTGGACGGTGGGTCAAGGCTGATGTTAAGATCCAAATTTCTTGGCGCAATGTTGGCTATTGTGTCTGGAGGTAGTCTATTGAGCAAATCTTCAAAATGCTCCTTCCATCGAATTTTTTTGTTCTAGAATTGATGTTAGCATCCAGCCATCCTTCCCCTTTCCTGCCTTTTCTACTCTTACTCTCTTCCCAGATAGCAATTTAGTTCACAAAAATATAGCCAAATGCAAAATAAAACGTCAAAATTAGAGGCAATAGCCGCCAAACTAGGATTGAAAGTCAACCGCAACAAATCAAAAATTATGCGCGTTAATGAAGAAAACAGCGAACGTATTAAACTAGAAACCGGTGAACTAGAGGATGTAACCGAGTTTACGTATTTAGGTAGTAAGATAAAGTTCTCAGGCGGCACAGATGAAGATATTAAGACGAGGATAAGTAAGGCAAGGACCGCTTTTCACCTGTTAAAAAAAGTATGGAGCGCAATTGTAATTTCAATAAAGAAC
>NC_068988.1:70203412-70204134 GCF_001194135.2 Octopus bimaculoides | reverse complement strand
GTTTCGATTAAGGAGCAAATATTTAAGAAAAAGTGGAAGTGGATTGGTAGCACAATTAGAAAAGACACATCAAGTGTAGCGAAAAGTGCTTTACAGTGGAATCCGGATGGATATAGAAAGATGGGTAGGCCTAAGAACTCATAGCGTAGATCAACACAAAAGGAACTAGAGAAAGGGGGACATTCATGGCAGAGTATAAGTACAGAAGCGAAAAATTATACGACATGGAATTCAATTATAAGTGGCTTATACTTCGAGTTGGAGGGTAAAAGGCAAGGAAGAAGTAAATATTTGCACATGCATGTATATGAAAATGCACGTTTGTGTAAATGCATATATGCCTCTGTGTGCGCATGGCTTAGTGGTTATGGTGCAACATACCTGATAGTAAGATTGTTATTGTGATTCCGGGACCGGGCGATGTGTTGTGTTCTAAAGCAAAACACTTCATTTCACGATGTTCCACTGCACTCATATGATAATATTGAAGCTGAAAATATCTCACAAGTTCTTTCTCAGAGGTTTGCGTAACGGGTCATTAGACAATCGGGAGTATTTAGAATAATGCAATAGTTTATAACAAATTACAAATATTTACAAAGAGTGTAGTAATTCATTTTTAGTAACTGATCGAATAAACAATTAAAGATGGTTCGACTGGACATTTTTCCTACTTAAAATAATGGGTATCTGTTGCATGAAAAAAGAATTGACTATAACGG
>NC_068988.1:70200560-70203180 GCF_001194135.2 Octopus bimaculoides | reverse complement strand
TATATGTATGTATATGTATATATGTATATATACATATATAATGTGTGTGTGTATGTGCATATAATCACACACATACATATATTCATTAAAGTATGCAATACATATATTTTATTCACATGTTTTAGGAGAGATGTGATAAACTTTTGTTTGCAAGTACGTACATAAGGGGTTTGTGAATTTTGGATGCTGCACTTATGTTATCTTTGGATTCATGAATCGACGAAGAACACTGCATTACAAATTTGTGGGTGAAAATCTGATCACCAAATGCAATGTTTTGTGTTATTTGGAAATAGAAAATCATGTCTTTACATAAGATGTAAACAGTGAACTTTATGGAAAAGTTTTCAATTTATTTTTTCCGTGTTTACAAGTTAGCTATTATAGCACAAACCTTTACATTTAATTACGTTCCTTTAACTCTTGTTATTATGTAGGTCACAATAACACTTAGCATTTAAAATTGTCAGAAATGCTTTGTTATGAGACTAAGAAATATAAATTAAAATGAAACGTTGCTCAACATTTTCAATGAAAGCAAGTAGTGTTATAAAATTAGAAGAGCTTTATTGTGCACATTTTCATCATGTTAAATTTTAACTCTGTAGCAACTATAGTGTATATTTTGCTGAGCAGCTGTGTATATGGGCACCAGTAACGTGTAGGAGTCCTTTGAATTGGCGTAGGAAACATGAACTATAGTTAATAGCATATTGACTTATGGCAGATGTTATCCTCAAATATTATGGTCTAATGAAGTAAAAACTTAGTGGTTACAGTGCAGCACATCTGATTGTAAGATTGTTGTTGTTATTCTGGGACTGGGCGATGTGTTGTGTTTTGAAGCAATACACTTCATTTTACGATGCTCCACTGCACTCAGCTGACAAGAATGAGAAATTATCTGGTGTCCCATCCAGTGAGAGGAGAATATATACACCACATTATCCGGGAAAACGGCCTTATGAGCCTATGGCTCGCATAGTAAATTTGATTTATTTCCTTCATTAAACACTCACACATTTCATGTGGTGAACAATGTTTTGAGAAGTGGAACATGATGAATAATGCTTAAATCAAAGTATCAATTGGAATGGCAAAAACTGAAAATGAAGAGATGTTATGGAAAGGGTTGATACAGCCAAGTGTCATTTAATTTAAGTTGGAAAGAGACACTGTAGTGATGGTTTGATTAATCTAATATTTTTATAAGATGACAACTACGAAATCTCCATTTTTTGGCATTATTAAACATTGTTATTTATTAAGCCATAAAGGCTCGATTTCAGGTGAAGAAAATTAAAATCAATTCTAATTTGCAAGACTATAGGGAATGAGTATATCCAGTCAATACCATAGCCGTGTATTAAGTTTATGATTGATTTAATATAGCTGCTGGATTTCGCTTCCCACGTCAATTCGTTAAATCGTTGTATTGGTATTAGACAACAACTGCGCTATCGATCATTGCCAAACAATGACGTTTTCTGCATCAGTCTCCTCATGTTAAATAATACAATGCCGAAACATTTTGTCGAAGAACAGACAGCTCTTGTATTGGATAACAGTCAACGAGTCATTCAATTGTGACTTGAAACCATTGCAGATGGACTTTATCTCTACTGAATTCGTTAAAGAATTGTTTAATCGATTATCTTTCATCGACGTAATTCCAATCAAAAGTACGTAATTAGTTACCATTATTCATAAACTTTAACGCTGGAATATACCGTTTCGATGTTGTCTTATCTAAAACATTCCATTCAAATAAGAAATTCACAAGTGTTAGAATTATCGTAATGAGAACAAACGCACATGTTGTTAGAAATGTTTGTATTTTCAATGCACCACGAATTGTTTTGTAAATTTTTGAAATGTAAGCATAAGGCAGAGATAAATATATATATAAGGCGGAATTCACGTAACAGACCTCTAAACTCATCTCTTTGTATAATTTAATCCATGTTTCCAAACGTGTGCATCTATGCACTTATACATGCATACACAAACGCGTATTTAGGCTGTCTATTCAATTCATACAACCCAACTGTAGTCCATTCTTCAGCTGCTGTTTGGATTTATAATCCATTTGCAACATGAAACCCGCTATTTCTTTTATGTATATTCCTATGTAATATGCATACGTATATGGATAGATAAACGTCAAGACTAACGGAAACACCACTCAATAAAAATATGGCATAGAGCAGTTAATAGATAAGTCAAGAATCGATTTGAAATTTCTTAGAGTTAACATTTCATCTAGATGGCCAACAAAATTAAGTTCTACAAATCTTGATAAGTTTGTGCCACCCATTGTACAAATCATTCACCATATTCTTTTCATGAATCAAAAGTGGATGCAAGTTGCCATTGCACGCCTAAATAATGTTTTATCAATTCTGGTTTATTCCATTTTCCACGTATGTGTGTGTGTCTGTGTGTGCGTACGTAGGCACGTGCGTGCATGTATATATATTATATATATATATGCATGTATCTATCTATCTATCTATCTATCTATATATCTATCTATCTATCTATCTATCTATCTCTCTTTCTCTCTCTCTGTCTCTGTATATATATATATATATATATATATATATATATATATATATAT
>NC_068988.1:70196387-70199326 GCF_001194135.2 Octopus bimaculoides | reverse complement strand
TATATATATATATATATATATGTATGTGTGTGTGTACATATATACACACACAGACTCACACACACACACATACACATAATAAAACAGGAGACTAGAAAAACCTTCTGATATAATTTATTCACCATGACACATGTTTCATTTATTTATTGGAGTTACAAAATTGTACATATAGGAGAGATATGTAAAACATTTCCTGTTAGAAATTTTAGACATGGAATCGAAGAACGCAAAATTTACATGGGAGCGTTTAAATAAATCTATCGGCCAAGAAGGAAAGGTTATAGCTAATCATTAAACGTGGAAGGTTCTGTTGATATTGTGATGCTGAGTCGGAGGAGCTTTGTTGTAAAGAGTAAAAGAAGAAGAACACTATTGGCAGCCAGAAGTACTCAAAAAATGACTGAAACAGTAGGAGAATTCAAAGAGAAAAGGAAGTACAACAGAACAAACAAATGGAAAGAAGTGGAACTACATGGTCAAATCAGGCTACTAACTGAGGGAGTTTGCTGGCTTTGTTTGACGGGCGGAAACTTGAACGAAAAATAGAAACACTAAGTTAACCGCTCAGGAATAAACTCTTCGAACAAATCTGTTAAAGGCAAAGTTTGACAAAACTAAGTAAGACAGCAAACGTAGAATCTGGAGGAAAGGAAACAAAACATATTTTGAGTGAGTGCAGTACATTAGCACAAAAGGAGTATAAGCGCTGACATGACTGCGTAGGCAAACAATTTGATTGTCATGTTAGCCGGACAACACTCAAAACATTACCTAAAAGAGTGAAAGCGATTGGAATTGAAATTTGCATTGTCGACCTGCAGATAATACCACAACCCATATTCTTGTGATTTGAGGAGACTTGTTGTCACCAAACTTTAAAATAAAATACCTAATAAATAAAATACCATGAACTACTGAAATAATAATAAGAAGAAGAAGAAGGGGAGGGGAATAGATATCATTTTTCAAGTAGATTAAAGAACTAATCGACATTTTTTAAGAGTTAGTTCATTATTTTTTTGTAAAGAGCCGCCAAACATCGTTGTTAAAAAACAAATTTATTTCATCTTTGTAATGTTTTCTCCTTCTATGTCCATTTGTTCCGCTTGAAACTATGTCTTATCAGTTTTCTCACTGAAAGATATTAAATAAAACGTAATGATATTATGAAGCTACTCTGACATTTTGAATTCTTGTCTTAGCTTTATTTTACTTAGTAGAAAAAACACATGTGCGCGTACACTTCCTTACAATACAAAGTATCTAAAATTATGTATCCAACGTAACTGCATATATACATATGAGTGAAACTTTAGCTTATTTCCCCTCGGAATATATATTTATATATGTGTATGTATGTATGTATATATATAAATATATATATATATATATATATATATATATATATATTATGCATGCGTATATATATATATATATTATGCATGCGTATATATATATATATATTTGCGTGTGTATATGTAGTTTTTTTAAAATACATATGTATTTGTGTACGTTATGAGTTATCTATTATGTGTAAGAAGATGAAAATGGAGAGTTCGTGTATGTTTACATGAAAGGAAACTTATTGAAATTGAAAATCTCAGCTAGTATATTGATGCCTTCTCTAATTATGTTCTCATCTTCATTTTACTTACATATACCTGAGGTGTGATAAATATACACTAGTATACAACAAGGTTGTAGCATAATGTACCTGGTTGATTTTTGTTATTGAAATAAAGATTATTTGATATTCTGCTTGTATTATCTCTTTTCTATGGGAATAATTACTCCACAGCTATATCTCAATCTCTGTCATAATATATCGGTAACTGCACTTCAAAAGATAAAAACACTCCACTGTCTAATATTCTTATTCTTTATATAGGTTTTTCTATATATACACATATACATATATTCATATATACTAATATACTCATAAACACGTATATGAAATGTGTGTGTGTACAGTCGTCACCTAAAGTTTGAAACATCATTTTAAAAATTAAAATTGTTATGCCAAAGTACAATTCGACACAAATATATACTCATCTAATAATTTTCAGGCCTATGCTCCAAACTTATGGCCAGGTAATGATATATTGCAAATTAAATATAATTTTAGGCACTTAATATAAAAATTTTAATTTTCAGACCTAGGTTTCAAACTTTTGGTCATGACTGTGTTTATGCGTAGGAGGTTTAAAATTTGAATATATTCTTTATTTATTTAACCATGTGGTTTCCATATGATTACGGCCGTTTCGTAACTTTTTTTAAAGTAGTATCAGAGTTCAGTGTGCAAGAAAATATATTACATGTTTACATTAATATGTCGTGCTCATTATCATGCATTCCATTTGTATATTCACAAATTATAGATAGCTAGCTCATCAGATCACCGGAACATCAAAGTCAAAATCCGGTTTATATATACAATGTATGAGAGGCCAGACCTGCTAGATAGAAGATAAGATCAAGTAAAGATTACAGATAGAGTAAAAATAAATTAGCAAAATATATAAAACTATGCAAATAATATGAAAGATTATTTTGCCAAAGTAATTTTACAGCTGAGTATGTAGGGGATAGTAAATTTGATGAACTGAAGATACTCCAGTATTCATGAATAAATGCATACAAACGGGGAGGATAAACTAATACGAAAGATTAAATTCAACAATAAACTTCTATAGAAAACAGCAAGGTAACAAAGCACCATGAAAAGGGTTTGAATTTGCAACCATTTTACTCACGTAAGTCGCATCTCAGTATGCTTATTAGTGGGAGTAAACTAAGTACGTACACATACACACTCTTAACCTCGTATTGCACGTTAGTTTTACGAGTAGGGTTTCGTTGAACAGATCAACTCGAACACTCATCGTCGTAACTGACGGAGTGCCATTCAGCCAGTCATATACATATATATATATATA
>NC_068988.1:70195032-70195988 GCF_001194135.2 Octopus bimaculoides | reverse complement strand
TATATATATAATATAATATAAATAATATATAGGTATATGCATATATCCATACATATATGTAAAACCTACATCTATATGTATACATATATGCATATATGGGTACAGGACATTAAAAAAAAAACGTTAAACACAATGAGAAAGGAAAACTTAAAATCGAAAACAGAAAACGAACTTTTATCGAACAACGAAAAAAAACAAACAGAGAAACAAGACATGCAACATAAAGAGTATCTTCCTTCGTCAGTTGTCCCTGTTTCATCTACTCCGCGTTTCGAGGGCAAGGACATTACGCGACTTCGTTGGAACAGTCCTTTATATTTCAGACGCGACTCTATCTATCTTTGAATCTTTCTACACCTCCCGCTCTTCCTTCGGTTGTTCTTCGCCTCTCCCCTTCACTACTATATCTCTCTCTTCCTCCGTGTCTCTCGTTGCTCACCTATATTATACTTCCTCCCCTTCTTTTCTCTCTCTACCACTCTCTCTCCTTGCCTCTCGCTGGTCACATGTGTCCGGCTACTGCTTCCTTTCTTATCTTGGCCACTGCCAAACTCGCACGAACCTTTTTCTTCCCTCTTCCTTTCAGTTCGTCACATCACAGTGTTCATTATACATATATATTTTTTCACGTCTGGCCTTATATCCCTACTTGTTTATTTTCACTGTTTCGTTTTCCTATCATGTTTTCTGTTCGCCACTTATTCATCCGCATTACAAATTTAATTTTTTCCACGGGAAGAGCCATTCTAACAATGCGTCCTGCCCTAACTCTTCGAAACACTTAGTTTTAGGATGGTGGCAGCTGATGACGGAAATTTTCTCTATGTGGCCTGTTTGTTTTCTGTGCTCTCTTTGTGTTCTACTCCTCATTTTATCCACGTTTTTTTGTGACGACCTGTACCTAGATATGCATATACTCACACATTATTTGTAATATATATATATATATATATATA
>NC_068988.1:70193609-70194471 GCF_001194135.2 Octopus bimaculoides | reverse complement strand
TATATATATATATATCCATGTGTGTGTACGTATGTATGTGTGTATACATATTCAAACATATACACTCTTTCTTTCTCTTCCTACTAACTTGCTACACATGTCTATAACAACTTGGATTCTTTATTCCCCCTCAATTTCTTCACCAAAACATTTTTTCACCGCTTATATACACCATTCTACTTGAATAATGGAACTGAAAACACAATAATATCCTTATGTATCTCGCTTCTATAACCATTCTCTTACTCCCTCTGTATTTCATATCTTCTCTACAATAATTAATACTCAAACATCTTCTCGCAACATCTCTGATGAAGGGATATATAAAATATCCCGGAAATAGCTGTAAGACCTTTTCTTGATAAATGTTATGAAATCTATATAATTCCTTCGTTTATTTATGCCATTCTGTCAATTTATATATATATCAGAAATAGACCATAACAACCAAAGCATGTCGAATCATTTTCGTGCATTGAATTTCTGATTTAAACATAGTGCAGTATGATTTAAACATAGTAAATACGTATTTGCTATCACTACTCTAAGTATGTTTAAATTTTTATAAATTAAATGCTCTAAAGTGATTCCACATACTTTGCCTCTTTATGCTCTATTTCTGAGACATATCTACCCGCTATACGATGAACAACTTCTAGCCATCTTTCATAAGCAACCTCAATCCCACAGTTCCAATTTAAGTAGGAATTTTGGTAGTAAACTTATAGTATATACTTATTACAAATACGTCATTATTCGAAAAATCTTTATATACACATATGTATGTATGTGTATATATATATATATATATATATATATATATATATATATCTTTTAATCTTTTACTTGTTTCAGTCATTTG
>NC_068988.1:70191063-70193091 GCF_001194135.2 Octopus bimaculoides | reverse complement strand
TATATATATATATATAGATATATAGATATACATAGAGTGCGGGAAGTGACAGGGCTGGAGAAATAAAACCATACATGTAAAGAATCCCAAATACTCATATATACATATATGCATATATTTGTGTGTGTGTGTGTCTGTGTATGCATGTATGTGTAAATGTACATATATATATACAAACACAAATAGACACACCCATACAAGCATATACAAGCATACATATACACACATATGTACATAACATACGCATATAAATACATCTGCATGCGCTCGTATATAAATGTATATAAAATAAGCAGAAAATAAAATAGGTACAGATTTTTAAAATATAAATTGATATAACTCGTACGTAGCATATAAACAGAAACGTTGGTGCATATTACTATTTAGATACTCGTAAATGCATAGATATACTCATGCATACGCATGCACATACTTAAATCTATATACATATACATCCACATGCATACATCCACAAATGTATTCATATATAATTATATATTTACAAATATATATATACGTTCAAACAATATGTACACACTCGTATACAGTCACATACCTATATAACATAAATATATACATAAACGCACTCACATCTACCATATATATATATATATACATAAATATATGCACTGAGATACCCATGTGCGCTTATGTCTATAAATAAGCACGGGGACGCATACGCACCAAGACGAATCCGTCTACACACAGGTGCATCAATGTACATGCGTGTACATATATACGAAAGCAGATAGATACATATAGCCAATCACTAAATTTAAAGAGTAAACACTTCCATCAGATGAATATATCAAATATATTATTAAATATCAAATATAAATATCATGCATCATAATAAATAGTATCTAAGATTCCAACAATCAAGTGTGAGTGTAAGGTTTAGAATAACAGAAGCAGGGTTGTCACCCAAGAGTGTCTACTTTAGTAATACTTAAATGTATTAAATTGAGGTGTACAATATATGGGTATGAAGGGATTGAATATTAAATATCTGAAGTCATTACGTAGTTTTATATAACAGTGGAATGACAGTTTATGATCAAATACACTACATCACAAAGTGGAAACAGAGTTCTGTTTCACAGAATTAATCAAAGTCATGGGATATATCGGCGTACGTCTGATCAGACAATTTATGGTTAGATATCCATAAGCTATAGTAAAGATTTATTTCTAAGACAGTGGCATCTTATAATCAATTTGTCACGTTGATTAATAATCGATTTAATTCTAACAATTTGGAACGCCTCAGATACATAGAGCCCTTAGCGAACACCCCACTTTATATAGCTGTGATTATATATGATGGATCAAGCAATTCTATATCTACTGTTATTATGAATGAGAGAATCTGTAGATTTAGATAAAGATGTGCTACTAGCCTTATTTTAGTCTAAATGTTGGCCATTATTTTTATGCTTGAATGTAGATTATTATTCAGGCGAAGTTTGTATGAGGAAGAGGAACGCACCAATATAAACATATTCTTTACCAAGTGTAGTGGTAAAGAACTTATATATTTTGTTTTGCTTAACTACTTATACAGTATGTTTCTATAACTATATACGCACAATGTTTTTCCTAAATACATGTCTTAACGCAATACAACATGAACTGAGAACAGAGTTCTTACGTGAGCTTACTGTGGTACTCGCACTATTCACTGAATCCATCTTATACGCCTACTATATATGTAATCGATCTCTATATGTATCTGTGTGCGTAGCAAATTTTACAATGCACACATTGATACACAACAATTCTTACCATCACACTTTCTAATATATGTGTGTGTATGTGTTTGTGTGTGTGTGTGTGTATGTGTGTGTGTATGTGAGTATGTATACATATATATGTATATATACATGTATTTATATGTGTGTATCTATACACACCCACACACACACACATACACACACACACACACACACACACACACACACACACACACACACACACATATATATATATATATATATATATATATATATATATATATATATATATATA
>NC_068988.1:70182031-70190865 GCF_001194135.2 Octopus bimaculoides | reverse complement strand
TATACTTCTTTTTCTCCTTTACTCTCTTTTACTCACTGACTGTGGCCATGCTGGAGCACCGCCTTTAGTCGAGCAAATGGACCCCAGGACTTATTCTTTGTAAGCTTAGTACTTATTCTATCGGTTTCTTTTACCGACCCGCTATGTTACGGGGGCGTAAACACACCAGCACCGGTTAACAAGCTATGTTGGGGAGACAAACATAGACACACAAACATATACACACACATACACACACACACACACACACACACACACACACACACATATATATATATATATATATACGACGGGCTTCTTTCAGTTTCCGTCTACCAAATCCACTCACAAGGCTTTGGTCGGCCCGAGGTCAACTTTACCTTTCATTCTTTCGGGGTCGATAAAATAAGTACCAGTGGAATACTGGAGTCGACGTAATTGATTTATCCCCTCCACTAATATTCTAATGAGGCTTAGTCGGGTGACTAGTAAGAGTAGCGACTGTTATGAAAACATTAATAATAAAGATAATCAGCAAAAATATAGGACAAACACAAACATTATAGATAGCTTAGTACATGGAAAATATGACTGCGCTAGGAAAACGAAATGCAAATTTTAAAATGACTGTAAAGTAAAAAATAGCGTCTATAGATGTGTAGTCACAACAGGTAAAAATAAATATTGTTATGTTAGTGCTAGCTCATGCTCTATAAAACAAAGAATAGCAAATCATGAATGTTCGTTTAGAAATAATACTAGAAAATTTACAACTCTTAGCAAGCTTACATGGTCGCTTAAGAATGAAAATATTAAACATTCATTAAAACTGGAAATTATTAATGCTGCGAAACCTTATAAAATAGTGGACAAAAGATGCAATTTTGGGCCTAAAGGAATTATACCAAATATTTACTCCGAAAAATAAATTAACACTAGACAAGGGAGAAGTTTTAATTACCTACACAAACAACATTTTCTTTTTAAAAAAATTCAAATAGCAGAATACATTAATTCATATAATTTTCTCTCAACATAGCTATAAGACCTGTAATGATAAAGACTCATATAACGAATATAAGAATAGAATTCAATTCATAAGATTATCCATGATATAATTTTAAAACACCTTAAAACAATAATAAGTTAGAAGAATTTAAAATACAACTGACTACTTCTTTAATAACCACGTGGTTCTGACGGCCTTGTAATTATCCACTACTACTATTAATAAACTTCACAAAAATTCAAATAATATAATCAACTCTGAAATCCATCTAAATACCATGTGACTATAAAGTATGTAGAATCAGTCAAAAATAAATATTCTATAAATAGCCATCCCCCACTAGCCAAGAACATTTGCCAACTTCAAAAAACACTGCTGTTTTATTTCGAAAATCAGTGGAGAAAAACATCTCATCGTAGAATATCGTGGTTTACTACTACTACTACTACTACTACTACTACTACTACTACTACTACTATTACTACTACTACTACTACTACTACTACTACTACTACTACTACTACTACTACTACTACTACTACTACTACTTCTACTACCAGGCCTAATTCAAACTAATAGCGGAGGAAAATTCCTCTTCGAACAATGTCATACTTATATGCCCTGAAGAGATCGTATTCATGCACAAATCGTTGCGTATAGATATGCAACAATATGTAGTTAGTGCGATCGAAATACCTGGGGACAATTATTATGAATAAACTAGCTGGAAATAAGCATAAAGCCTGAAAGTTCGAATTCTTCATTCTCCTTATCCTCAATATTGCACTTTACACTCTAAGTAGCCAAAAAAGAAAACAAACAAAAAAAACTGTAACATCAGATAGGCGCTAAAGGAAATTTACCAATGAATGCACTATATGAAGAAACTAGCCTTGGCGTTTTACTCAGAGAAATTCAGTATCTACCTGGGTATTATATCCCGTCTCCTGTTATATATATATATATAAAGAAAGAAAGAGAGAGAAAGAGAGAGAGAGAGAGAGAGAGAGAGAGAGAGAGGGAGAGAGAGAGAGAGAAAGCGAGAGAAAGAGAGAGAAAGAAAATTTGGCTATTGAAAATATACGTTCAATATATATGCAAAAACGTAAACACAAAAGTTGTCTTTAACCGTGAGAGCTGATGTTTTGTGCACTGTATTATCCAGTATTTATACAGTTGTACTTTAGAAATACATCTAAAAACTATGGATACATATAAACCACATACTAATACTGAGAAATCTTCATGCTTTCACAAAATATAACATTCTCAGATAGATTATTTAATAGTATAATGTAAATCTTGATAACAGCACATGTAAAGCTTCTCTGTAGAATGATAAGAAGACTAATTCGATTTTATATTTGTAAACCGTCGCTAGATTGTGAATATCAACTTCTCAACGAACAAAAGAGTCTTATCGGTCCACTAAATTCTTTCCGCCTCGCTAACGAGAGCCTGCTTGCACGAAACGTGATATCATAGAGTCTTAGAAGAAAAAAATGAGGTCTCAGAAAAAAATGCTTATGTATTTTATTTTCTCATTTACACTGATCCCTTTATAATATATTCTGCAGGCCTGATATAGGCAAGTATTGATCACACTGCATTCTTGTTTGAATATGTGTGAGCGTGTGTTTGTAAAGAGAGAGAGAGAGAGAGAGAGAGAGAGAGAGAGAGAGAGAGAGAGAGAGAGAGAGAGAGAGAGAGAGAGAGAGAGAGAGAGAGAGAGAGAGAGAGGGAGTGACCTAGAACTTCAAATTTCAGTATGTATTACAGTATTTCACCAGTGTGAACAATAGTATGAGGTTCGGCATTGTCATACAGTAGTTTGTTTCAACTTGTCCTGCACAATAGAACTCCGGACGAAACTGTTAAGGCGGTCAAATTTCGATATAATAAACATATTTATCCGCTCTACCCAGTGTATTGAGCTCCAATATCAGGTAATGTTTGAACTACGTGAAATATTTTCAGCAATCTTTGAAATATTCACGTTGTGTGCGAGCGTGTGTGTGTGTGCCCTGATATATATATATATATATATATATATATATATATATATATATATATATCGGGGCAAAACGAATATCGCTTCTCACCTGTTTCGTCTTCCTTCAGCTTGTCAATGCCGAATGCCATTAGCTTAAGCTAAATTCGTACTTCGAGAAATTGTAAATAAGACATTCATGGCTATCACAGACGATTAGAATATATGCAATGGAAAGAGCAGGAAATTAAAATCGCACAACAGGTTTATAAGAATATTTTCTCAGACAATGCCACAACAATAAACCCTCGAAATATGGACACATTTGGTACGATGTACACATACTAAATATGTGTAATGCCGATATGGTTAAGAAGCTTGATTACAAACCATGTGGTTCCAAGCTCACTTCCACAGTACGTCTTCTATTATAGCTGCAAGCTAATCAAAACCGCGTGAGCAGGTTTGCTGGATGGAAAACTGAATCCATCTTGTACATGTATATGTGTATTTATGTGTGTGTGTGTCCGTGTGGGTGATGTGTTTGTTCTCCCCACTTGACAACCGGTGGTGATTTGTTTATTTCCCGGTAACGTTGCATTTCGACAAAAGAGGCGTATAAATTAAGTACCACTCTTCAAAAATAAGTACTAGGTATTATATGTTCAGTTAAAAATTTCTAGGTAGTGCCCCAGTATGGTCGCAGTCCAATGATTGAAACAAGTAAAATATAACAGATAAATGATTAATACAAAGCTCGGGATTTATTCCGTTGCAACTCACTTTCTTGTTGGACAAGTTCGTTTTTGGCTACTTGCATTATTATTTTGTAGAGCTGTAGGTTTTGAATAACAAGATCCACATAAATGAGAGCCTATCTATATGTGTGCATGCGTTGTAAATATAACTATTTAATATAATGTCAACACTACGTATATGTAGCACTTATTTTCGACGTCTGCTATCAGTTGTGTCAATTATAGGTTGTTCTACATCACATGTCACATGTGATATTACATGTTTTAATGCCATGATGTATTGCTCACACTAAATGTTAGATGTCGATTAATTTTTCATTTCCGATTGAAATAGAAATACGGCTTACCGTTCATAACTTTAACTTGTATTCACTGTAATTTCCTGGACTTATAATTTTTCCATTTAAACTACAGGAATGTGTTTAATTTTTTTTAAAGTATTTTCCCCAGTCGCTAATATGGTAGAATATTCGGTATTTCCGATTACAACTTACATCTGTATTGCTAAGCACCAAGTATTTTCAATTTATAGTAATAATAATAATAATAATAATAATAATAATAATAATAATAATAATAATAATAATAATAACAACAGCAGCAGCAGCAGCAGCTACATCAACAACAACAACGATAATAATAATAATAATAATAATAATAATATTAATGATGATGATGATGATGATGATGATGATGATGATGATGATGATGATGATGATGATAGCAATACCAAGTAGCGGCGCTCATGGCTTTTGATCTTAAATGATTGGAAGTGTTATCGTGTGCATTGTGTTGTCTTGATATAAAAGATGATCTACAGCAAATATTTTGCTCAGTACTACAGATTTGCTTGCCAGTTGCTTGACCACAACTAGTTGAACATGTCCCTTAGTGGCTGATGATATATGCATTTCTGATCATGAGCAGAAGAAGTGGGAAGCATCATAGCCATATGTTGAGAGGAATTCTTTGGGGTTTGAGTAATTCACCTGTGGAAACATGGATGTTTTGTTCATCATCCTTAAACAACCCTTATTCAGGGACCTTTTGAGCGGGATGGGCTACCCAACCTGAAGTAAATTCTAACTGGGCCCCACCTACAAGGTCATGTGCTTTATATTTTGATATAAGATCACCATGTTGCGCATATATAGTTGTGATGCAGATGCCTGGTGTATCCTTATCAGACGGGTATACTGGGCTTCGTATATTTGTACCCCAATGTCACTTTGATGGCATGCGCTGCTCTCTTACTCACTAATAATAATAATAATAATAATAATAATAATAATAATAATATCAACAACAAAAATGGAGGGAAAACACCAGATTGGATGACTAAATGGAGGAGAATACTCATCATGAAATATAAGAGCAAGATTAATACAGTCAGCAATTATAGACCAATCACTTGCTTACCATTAGTGTGGAAGATGTTAACAGTAATACTTTCAAAAAGCATTTACGAACACCTTGACAATGAGAATTTACTGCCAGAAGAACAGAAACGTCGAAGGAAGAAGGCTAGAGGAACGAATGGTCTATTATAGATAGACAAAGCAGTTCTAAATGATGTAAAAGCTAGAAAGAAAAATCTAACAATAATTTTAATAGATTGACATGATCCCACACTCATGCATAATTGAATGTTGGTGTGTATTCAGTATAGGAGACAACATAAGAGAATTAATTAGCTTTAGCGTCAAGAAACAGAAAGAAGATCTCTACTCAGGTGATACACACTTAGGGAAAGTTAATATCAAAAGAGGAATTTTCCAAGGGGACTCGTTGTCCTCTTTGATATTTGTCTTATGTTTGGTCTCCCTCAGTTTAGTATTAATGAAGGCAAAGCAGGGCATCAGTTCAGAAATAGTGAGGGTAAAATTAACCATTTTCTCTACATGAATTGTCTGCAGCGTTTTAGTAAGAATAAAAAAGAGAGATTCTTTAATACAGACTGTAAGACATTTCAGCAAGTATATAGGCATGGAAATCGGCATAGATAAGTGTGCAATATTAGCCATGAGAAGGAGACAGGTAGTCAACAGCGAAGACATCCAATTACCAGATTGCCAGTCATCAAAATCATTGAAAGGAGGAGAGAGTTATAAATATCTAGGAGTATTAGAATCTGACAGGGTACTGACTACACAAATGAAAACGAAAATTGACAAGGAACACATCAGAAGGGTGAAGAAGTTAATGAAGTCAAAGCTAAATGGTTCGAATCTAGTGAAGGTTGTAAATACTTGGGCAGTATCATTGCTTAGATACTCAGCCACTTTTGTAGATTGGGCAAAAACTGAATTAGCAAAGCTAGACAGAAGATATAGGAAGGAATTCAATATGAATGAAGAACTCTACCTAAGAGCAGGAGTAACAAGATTATACCTACCAATAAAGGATGGCGGAAGAGGGTTGATATCACTAGGAGACTGCAGGGAATTAGCTAGAGTAGATACAGACACCTATGTAGGTAATAGCGAAGAAAGTTTATTAAAAACTGCTAAAGTCACAGCAAGATATAGGGAAACGAAAAACCCAAACGAAGTTAAAAATCAGAAAACCCCACCAGAAATTATCTGACTGGCAGGAGACGGCGTTGCATGGTAGATTCCCAAAGATAGTTGCAGTAAATAGTAGTAGTGAGATATGATTATGGCTACAGAAATGAAGGCTAAAGAGGAGACAGAAAGTTTGTTAGCAGCTGCTTAATATCAAGCATTAAGGACTAATTGAATAAAAGCCAAGATACACAAAAACCTTGTAGATTCCTAATTTAGTTGATGCAAATCAAATAAGGAAAGCCTCACTCACATAGTAAGTGAATGTAGTATGCTGGCAGAGAAAGAAAACAAGAAAGGGCACGGTAATCTAGGGGGACTAATTCACTGGGAACTATGTAGAAAGCTAGGATTTGAACATACTGATAAATGGTATCAACACGAACCAAGTAAAGTACGAGAAAGTAAGAAATATAAAATGTTGTGGGACTTCAACACTCAGATTGACAGAATAATATAAGCTAGAATGTTTGATTTGGTAGTACTAGATAAAGAGAGTAGAAAATGCCAGATAATAGACATTAGAGTCGCAAATGATGAAAACATTAATATGAGAAATATATAAAAAATTGCAAAGTACTAGGACCTAGCTATTGAATTACAGAGATTGTGGAAAGTGCGGGTAAAATGTATCATAATAGTAATAGGTGCATTGGGAACTGTCCCTTATGATCTGAACAGATGGATTGAGGAAATAGGCATGAAACAACAATAGCAGCAACAACACTACTACCATCATCACCGTCACCAACAACAGCAGCAGCAAGAATAATTACAACGTCCACAGTGGCAGCAGTAGTAGCAGCAGCAGCAGCACCACCATTATCACCGCTACCAAGAACAGCATCAGGAACATACAAAACAGAAAGAACACAACATCAATTGTCCAAAAACAGCCCCAGGATGTACCCCACCCTGCCTCTTCGGACCAATCAGACATGTCCTGTAATGAAGAGGAGGGGAACGAGCCGAAATGACAAACAGTCAGGAATCCAAAAAGAAGAAAAAGAAATAGAAGTAGCCAAATAAATACCAAAAAACATAGATAAACAAATGTGAGAGATTCCTGTGAGCAATGGTGCTCATACATCGACCCAAGTGCAACTACACATGCACCATCTTCATCAATAAAACGGTCCTCATTACTACCTCAACCACCGTCACCATCACAGACAGCCCATTTGCAAACACAACCCTTTTCACACACACGGCCCGTACATCACCCAGTCCAGCAACGGGAAAGCCGGGCAATCTTCACCTGCCTGGTGGCCATGGTGGAAGAGGTTGTGTGGTGAACAAGAGTGAAAGGTTTGAAGACGAGCAGTTTCCTCTCAGGCGAATCGCTGATCAACTTTTTTAGGTTCCACTTGAATAAGTGGATCAGAGTGGAGAGGGAGGTGCTCCTTTCTAGCAAATTTATTGAAAGGTGGACAGGGGTGGAGAGAATGGTTCGTGTGAACGGGCCTGTTCTGAGCATGCGCTTCTGAGTGGAGTAAAAGAGAGAGGAAGCACTTGCCTAAGTGGTCGGGGAAACCGTGATTTTCTGTGGGATTTGCACGATTTTCCATTGAAATTCTTCTCCCTATTAGGGAATTATAATTGTTTAACATTATTATTCACTTTTGCTATTGTTTTATGTTTACTCGGTAAACCCCTCCGTTTGTGCCTTTGTATTTACGTCCTTGTATGTTCTATGTAGGCCCATCTAGCCAATAAAGAAAACATTATTATTATTATTATTATTATTATTATTATTATTATTTTAATTATTTTATGTTTGACTTTTGTTTTGCATTTGTACAAGTTGGATCCAAGTCTCACCCAGAGACCTCAAGAGACAACAAGTTAGATGTTCATGTAGGTGTTATGCCTAGGGTACCATATATTTGTATTTGTACAGTTTTGTTCTAGTGAATGTTTAAGAAACCATAAGAAAATTATGTGTTTGTTTTAAAATTTGAGATCACATAGACAGTATTTTACGTAGGATATGGGCAGTTCCCATGAGCAATTTCTTTTGAACTTCAGCCATTTTGGGGTTTCCTGGTATCTGAGCTAGGTAGTAATCAGCCCGTTTCGCTGTCATTCCCAGGGCACCTATGACAATAGGTATTGTTTTCATCTTCAGATTTCACATTTTGCTAATTTCTATTTCAAGATCTTTATATTTGCTCAGTTTTTGGTAGGTCATGACAGATACGTTTATATCGATTGGGACAGTCATATCAATGAGGAGGCATGATTTTTGTCTGAAGTCTTTCAGTATGATGTCTGGTCTATTTGCGTCTATCTTTCTATCAGTTTGAATGGTGAAGTTCCAGAAGAGTGCAATATGATCATTTTCAAGTACTGGGGGTGGTTTGTGCTCCCACCAGTTTTTGTCATGGGGCAAGTCGAGGTTTTTGCATATTACCCAGTGAATATATTGTGCAGCTCTATCATGCCTGTTGAGTATTATTATTATTATTATTATTATTATTATTATTATTATTATTATTATTATTATTATTATTATTATTATTATTGAGTGAGAG
>NC_068988.1:70177210-70182020 GCF_001194135.2 Octopus bimaculoides | reverse complement strand
CCATTATACCCATCATGACTACCCGTCTGATAAGGGTGCACCAGGCACATGCATCACAACCATATGTGCGCGACATGGTGATCTCATATCCAGATAAACAGCACATGACCATGCAGGTGGGGCTCAGTTAGAATTTTCTTCAAGCCGAGTAGCTCATCCCGCTCAAAAGGTCCCTGAATAAGGTTTGTTTAAGGAAGTTGAGCAAAACACCCATATTTCCAAAGGTGAATTATTCTAACCCCAAAGAATTCCTCTCAACACATGGCTATGATGCTCCTCCACTACTTCTGCTCATGATCAGAGATGCGCATATCGTCAGCTACCAAGGGACATGCTCAACTGGTTAAGGTCAAACAACTGACAAGCAAATCTGTGGTATTGAGCAGAATATTTGCTGTAGCCCATCTTTCATACAAAGACAAAACAATGTGCATGATAAAACTTATTATTATTATTATTATTATTATTATTATTATTATTATTATTATTATTATTATTATTATTGATCAGTAGTTTTATTTTTATAACGTGCTTTCACTTCACTACCGAGCGTAGCTCTGTGCGCCTTGGGTATGTGCTGTGGTTTGCTGTGGTGCTCTTATGGTTACTGTATTGAAAGTGTTTTGCGTAGGATGTGTGCTGTGCCCAGTAGTGCTAGTTTCTGTATGTTATATATATTTGTAAGTCCTGGTGTTTTTGTTATGTATTTGTCTGAATATTTTTTTTATTATACCTAAGGCACCTTATATAATAGGAATTGTTTCTGTTTTTAGATTCTGCTATCTCAGTGTTTATATTATTATTTGTCATTGCTGTGTGACTATTATCTAGATTTTCCTGATGTATTTTTCATTTCAATTGTTCTATTTCTATTTCTGATATCTTTTTTGCTTTTAGAATATATCTTCTTATGTTAGCAAGTTTGTTAGGGTTCATTGTTTTATCGAGGTCTTTATTTACATTATTTTTCTTCCATATTTTATATGTATTATTATTATTATTATTATTATTATTATTATTATTATTATTATTATTATTATTATTATTATTATTATTATTATATCATTGAGGGTGCATGGTGTATGTTTAGGGCGCTGCACTCACGATCGCCAGATCGTGATTTCAGTTCCTATACCGAGTGGTGCGTTGAGTTCTTGAACAAAACACTTCATTTCACGTTGCTCTGTGATCACTTCGACACCTGACGTGTGGCATACTGTGCATGTATTCAGTCAACGTCGATTTGATGGGGAGAGTGAACGAATGTGCGGCACGAACATTTGATCACTATAAACAAATCGTTTTTGTAGGTCGTTCGGGAAACGTTGAACGCTAACACGTCGTCTTCCTCCGGTGAGTGCATTATATCTAGTATATTCAGCTTTTTGCTGGAAATGTTATGTAACAGCTGCACACTTTACGTGAACTAAGGTGATACTTTTCAAGTCCTGAGAACTTTTCGGAGACTTTTCTCGATATGTTCTATTTCCATTTTATTCCTATCATTACGAATCATTTTTTTTATTTTCTTGCGCACTGTATCTATGACACCAACAATTATTGGAACAATATATGCTGTCTTCATTGACCACAACTGTTTGATTTCTCTTCTCAGAGCGTCAAATCGCGTCAGATTTTCTTCTTTAATCTGTGATTCTGCCGTTACCAGGGTAAGCGATGTTTATGACATGGCATCACTTTTCTTGCTTGGCTTCCAGGACAATATCGGGTTCCCAATATATTATTGTATGATCATAATGGATCAGAAGTCCCAAGGGATCTTAAATCCATTGTTTCTTGTTGGCTAATATTCATTTGGCTAATGCTTACACCATATTCTCGCTTTTTCCAGTCTAAACTTATTACATAGTTCCCAGAGAACCATTCTACTGATATTGCCATGCCTTTTCTTGTATTATCCTTGAGTCAATTTACACCATTCACTTTCAACTGTCTCCAGTTTCACCTCACATTCTGCATTTGTCAGATTCTAATTGACCAATTTTTTGCTTCTTGCTGTTAGCTCTCAATACTTGTTCCTGTATTGCACATATCAAGGTCTTTATTTCAGGTTTCAGGTCGCTTTTTTCTAAACACAATTATCTTTCATTTGGATCATTTTGCATTTCTCCCCAGAACTGACCATTCAGCTTTTTAAATTTTAAGTGCTCTCCTTCGTTTCTGTCTTTACTTTGTTTTGACTTTACTTTACTTTGACTTTATTTCGTTTTGACCTGATTGATTTTCGTATATAACAGATTATTGTTGTTGTTGTTTTATTTTTGAGACCTAAAATAAAAAGGCCCCTACCTCACGTGATAAAGTGAGGAACCGACAACTTATGCCCTAAATGGCACAATTATCATATTTGTAACCGGCTGTTTTTCTTTGTTATTTAAAAAAAAAAATTTTGCCTCTTTAGAAATATGGTAGTGATAATGCCCAATGTGTTCAAGCTCGTGGAAGCCATAAGTTGGCGATAAGAGCTGAATAGTAGTGGACGAAGGATTGCTTCTTCCGGCCTGAACAACTTCTGCTTACGTTTGCATCATGTCTAGAACGTTTTCTGTTTGCTTGAGTTATTTTCTACGGATACACTGTGCTTAAGACAGCCAGTTAGGCAGGTCTATTGACTTATAAGACTGGGTTTATCTACATAATATACCTTCATCACTACGTTTTCGGCTTTTCTATGAGAAATAGTGCGCATGCAGTGCGTCTTCCACTAATTCATGTATATGTTTGCCGATATATTTATGTATATATGTGTATGTAGATGTGTGTGTAAAGAGACAGCGACATGTGAGTGTACGTGTGTATATTGTGTTTGCGTGCTTATGTGCATATATGCATAAGTATTTATTCATATGCGCGTGTATATATATATTTTTTCTCTTCTTCTCCTCCTTTTTCTTCTACTTCTTCCTCTCCTTCTTCTTCGTATTCTTCTCTTTCGCCTTCTATTCGTTTTCCTCCCTTCCTTCCCTGTCTCTCTCCTATTATACGTATCCACCCTCTTGATCCCCCCCCCCACAGACCCATCTCGCATACACACTATTAATTTTTTTTCTTTTTCTTTCCTCCCGATATTTTCATAACTACAAGGTTTGATAGACGCACAATGTAAAAGCATGACTTTGATGCAAGTCTGAGGAAGTGCCTCTCCAATACCCCAAACCGTATATATTACGTAATTGTTCTCTTAGAATTTTCGCGTAAGCTGGCGTTGCAAATGAAGATGGCACGGAAACATATGTAACTTGTAATTAAATATGTTTTTTTTTTCATTGGTATATATATGTATATGCATATTGTGTGTACGTGTATGTTTATACGTGTGTGTATGCCTTTAACACATAACTTGACAATAAACCAGCCTCTGGCTGTTAAACTCTTCTTTGGGACCCACAACTCTAATCAAATCCCTGCTTCCGGTTCTGTCATTCTTACTATTGTTGTTATTAATGTTTTCTTTTTCTTTCTCGGTTGTATCTGCTTGGGTTTGAGATGTGCGCCCTCGGTTACATGTAGTCGGTTTCTTTTTTGTCTCCTACTACATAGTGTGACTGGCGAGGTCATTGATAATTATACACACACACACACACACACACACACACACACACACACACACACACACACACACACACACACATATATATATATATATATATATATATATATATATATTGAGCCTTTAACATCAGTCATTGTATTATTGTGGAACACTGAAGAGGCTTTTTCAAGATTTTGATTGTTATGCAATTATGACGGTAATTTAACGAAACACGTATGTTCGATAAAGTTTTGAATACCATAGTTTACATCTGTATGGTATTGTTTCTATATCTCTCTCTATCTTTCTCTCTCTCTCTCTCGTACACACACATGCATACACGCAGGCGTGCACACGCATACACTAACATATATATTCTTTTATGCTCATACTTGTTTCAATAATTCGACTGCGGTCATACTGGGATACCACCTTTAGGGGTTTTAGTCGCAAAAATCGACGCCAGAACTTACTCTTTGTAGCCTTTCTACTTATTCTATAGATATATTTTGCTCAACCGCTAAGTTACGGTAACGTTAACACACCAACATCGGATGTCAAGTGATGATGGGGATGGTCAAACGCAGTCGCACACACACACACACACACACACATATATATGTGTGTGTGTGGTCCATAGTAGAAGACAAAGTAGAAGACACTTCTTCAAGGTGCCACACAGTGAAGCCTAACCCGGAACCGCCTACACCTGCGCCTATATATATCTGTGTGTGTGTGTGTGCGCGTGTATTCATGTGGCATAATATATTTAGGATCAACTCGACTGTTACAGGTTTACAATTGGTCAAAATTGTAACATTCACCGTGACACGGGTTGCAGAAACTATTGTGTAATATACTATATACATGATGTTTGTTTCATCAACCGCTTATGTGTATGTATGCATGTACATACACACACACACACACACACACACACATACACACATATACACACGCACATACACACACACACACACACACATATATATATATCACGTGATCACTTGACCGACCAGGACACGTCACTTGTCACAATGCGCTTTTGCAGTGTTTTAGCCTTCAAATGTCGCCACACAATTGGCTAGTCTAGCAGGCCAACATAACCCATTAACTGAAGGGTGACTGGGGCAACGTGAAATGAAATGTTTTGCTCAAGATCAAAACGCACCGCCCAATCACAGAATCGAACCCATGGTCTAGCGATCTTGAGTGCAACATCCGAACCACTAGGCCACGAGCCTTCATATATATATA
>NC_068988.1:70172612-70176505 GCF_001194135.2 Octopus bimaculoides | reverse complement strand
TATATATATATATATATATATATATATATATATGAGCGTGTTTGCCAAGCCATTGACTTACCATGAGCGCAGGTATATGTGCACCATTGTTTAACTTTGCATAACTGTATTTATATATTCATGATGTTATCTAGCTAATCATAATTGTTTTCTTTATTTTCCTGCTTTGGACTGGAAACTTACCAAAATCTATTAAATGCAGAGGAGAATTCTAGCAAATGCTTTGTAAACTTATTTCCCCTGTAATTCAAACAGGAAGTTGTGATAGATGGGTAATTGATGGATAGATAATTGGTTATGTCGATGCTTATCTCTGACAATGCAAATGTCACTGAGCAAAAAAAATGTTGTATTACTCAAAGATAATCAGAGATGCATAGCAGTATATATACGGTTAACAATTTATATATAATGTTTATTCTATAATGTTGGCGCAGATTTAGTGATAATCACTTCACGAATTGATAAAGAAAGAATTCAATTCAAAAATGATTATCTCTACAATTTAATAATGGATTACTTTAAAATAGTTCAACGATTTGAAGTCAGTTTATTCTGTCCTTTAACCCACTGTGTATTGCGTAAATGTTATCAACCAAGAGCCTTGCGTTCATTTGCTAACGCGTTTACAGGTTGTATGGAAAAGTAGGGTGGCCAAATACACCGCAAGTATATTCGTCTGAAGACGACCTAAAGAGAATTTCTATTTTATATTGATGAGATTTTCTGAATTTAATTGGTGAACACTTCTCTGCTAACCATAGATGTAGAAGTTTTATTTTGACAGACACGAATTTAAAATAAACTACATTTGCACGTTGGCAACAGAAATATATAACCACGCTTACATACCTTAGTGATTATACAGGATTCCAAATACATGGTCACAATATAAATCCTGTCATGCAGAAACCATAATTTATGAATCTGAGGTCACATCGCTAAAGTTCACATTAAAACTTATCTGCGAAAGTTACATAACCACGAGAGAAAGGAATTTTAAACAAAAAATGTACAGTCATACACCATCCATAGAAAAGTCGTCTAAAGGCTCAAACACTAGAAAAGGTATATTAAAAGGTATATCTTTTTTCAACGTCATATGCGAAAGAATAGATCTCCACTAAGTGACATTCGTTTGAACGGAAACGAAAGGGTTTTGTATAGATATGTTTTGAAATGTTTTTCATATGTCAGCAGACTTTTAAGATATAGATCTTCTTAATAATTGATTCCCTGGTAGCCTGTCATGTATTTATGTTGACATCAAAGATACATTACTCTACATGTTTTTCATCGAATATTATATAATTTCCATTTATTATATACAAAGCTGAATTACTAAGTGTGTAGGGGCATACATTTCTATATGCGAAAATACATTGTAGTTGGATATTGTAGAAAGGTTACCAAGTAGAATAAGTTAGTATACAGTGAGAAAATGACAAATATCTCCTCGCAGGAATGCCTTATTCCCTTTGTGAATAGATTATATATATTTATGTTTATGCGAATGTGTCTTTATTTGTCTTCAATTGTGTCTAGTATTTTACTTCGTTCAGTCGTATTTCATTGATTATTATTTCCTTGAATAATAGACGCTCTAGGGTTTTAGATTAATATGGATTATGATTTGTGAAATATGCTTGCTGGAATAAAACCATTGCTTTTCAGTTCCATATTCTGTAATATTATTATGAATTCTATGAGTACAAATTCGCATATAATAGACGAATCAGTAGCTCAGCAAATATTTGACTTTATTGAAATAAGCACTAGAATTTTGAAAACCATAAATACATTAGAAAAGAAATAAGAATGTAGTAAAATGACAATAGCACTGACGTAGGAAGTATTGAATAAACGAGAAGATATGCTGAAATACTTGACTTCAATGGTCAAATAAAACAAGGTAGCATAACAGTGTTGAGAATTTGAAGGAACAAAGAGATGAATAGAAGTAACATAAAGTACTGAAGTGTTTTCATTTTACAGTTTCATTTAAATCTGCATCTATACATAAGTATGTGCTTATCTGTGTGTATTCACAACACATGCGCGCACGTACACACACGATCATTTGATCACACATTTTCATATATGTATGTATACATATGTCGCCGTCAATATGGACCTACGCGAGTAGTCCTGCTTATTTCAATTGCATTCACTTCGTCTTCCTCCAACATAACCACTTAGGTAAATAGATTTAATCGAAACATTCGTTGAGAAGATGAAGTAGGCGAGTACTATTTAATCCTGCTCTCATACCTTTGGCATAGATAACTCTCTGAAAACTTAGATAGTATTATTTTCAATGGGTCATTGAACACTAGTGTATAGTTTAAAGGCTATTCCTAAATACTTCAGAGTAGCTGATTTGATTTCGTTTCGGAGTGGCACGTGTGTGATCGTAAGCAGCCATAGCAGCAAAATACTTATCTGTAGCTCTCACAGTCACTTCAGGAGCGATTTCGTTTCGCCTAACTATGAAGGATATTGTACTGTTTAAGATAACAACACCACAGTTTCTACATTAAATATGTTGCATTGATCCAGCTTTTAATATTGAGCTGCTTCCACTGAATACCTTAAATTTTATACATAGTAATATAAGCATTTTCGTGTCTTTTGGTTTCATTTAAAAGAAATCGGGGTTTTGTCTACAAATGTCCATGTTGCAGTAGTTGTACAGTTCATTTCTCACAGAGAAAACTTGTGCTCAAAGGCTATCAATTTGTGACCATCCCTTCTTTTGGTGAAACACTGGCTGTGAACTACTCTGTTCTCCAATATTTTCCTTAGTCGCTAGGACTGTGGTTAGAATGATATTCTATGCTCTTTATCGATCTAGAACCTTTGTCGATCGCACAAAGTTTTCTTTATTCCTCGTGTTAGTAACAATGACTACGTTCAAATCCAACATTCAGAAAATCTTCTACTCTTCTATGGCTGTCGATTTTATCTTCTTTCCTCATCAGTATCCTGAAAGTGGAATTGTCTCTAACAAATACAATTACTGGCATCAAAGTGAAATATGTCTTTGGAAAAGCTGGATGAATCTTCATATATAAAATTATAAAGTCTCATACGAGAGATTAAAGTGAGAAAACGAAAGAAACACGATGAAAGAACGTTCCATTTGAAAGGAAGAACACAATTACTACCAAATAATTTTCTATTTCTCCAGAATATTTCATATGTAAAGAATTTCTTAACGGGTTTCTTGTGATTTATCTTTTCTCTTTTATCTTTTACTTGTTTCCGGCATTAGACTGCGGCCATACTAGGGCACCACCTTGATTTTAGTCGAACGAACCGACCCCAGTAGTTTTATTGTACAACCTGGTAGTTATTCTATAGGTTTCTTTTTTTAAAACACACCAACATCAGTTGTTAAGCGTTGGTGGGGTGACAAACAAATACGGCAAGACATGCGCACCAAACACAGACACGGAAAACGCATGTACACTCACACTTATATACGACGGGTTTCTTTCAGTTTCCGTCTACCGTATCTACTCACAAGGTTTTGGTCGACTCTAGTCTATGGTAGAAGAAACTTGTCCAAGGTAACACGGAGTGGGGCTGAAACTGGAACCATGTGGTTCGGAAGCAAACTTTTTACTACACAGCCACACCTGGTTTGAATGCCTCGATGAAAACAAGCAGAGTAATAAAGCCAGACACTCTATCTATCTATCTATCTATCTATCTATCTATCTATCTATCTATCATCATGGACGGACGGTAGACACATCGGCTCCCATGTAAGTTGCATTTTTCACCTCTTAAAAGACCTATTTTGTTTTAAAATTTTGTATAAGTTGTGTATAACACAAAATACTTCGTGAACATATATTTTTCAAATCGGAAATAGCTCTATTTAGAGC
>NC_068988.1:70167391-70169215 GCF_001194135.2 Octopus bimaculoides | reverse complement strand
GAGAGCAATAAAAGCAGAAGCGGTTAGGTATAGCAAAGCACTAGCCATAGACAGAAACAGAGTAGAGGGTGAACTAGTTAAGAAGCTAGAAGAGGCAATTAGAAGTGGCATCGCATCCGACGTTTTGGCGGCGAGGTTGGCCCTTGACCAACACTTCAACGCCAAACACGAAGGGTGCGTTGTCAGGGCTAGGATGCGTGCTCTAAGAAACGAAGGTGTTGGAGCCGCACGAGAGGCCCGGGTGGCGGAGGCGCAGCAGGGCAACAAAGCCACCATTCGGTCTCTGGTGGACGAACAGGGGCGCGAACTGCTCGAGCCAAGCAAAATGTCTGAGGTCTTAAAAATACAATGCTGCACTAGTTACTGACATCACTGGGATACCTCTTGAATTTGTATCCTGCTTAAAGTGAGAAAATTACTAACTTGTGTCTCTCAATAACTATCGCTCACCGTGGGATGAAAACGCAAAAGACCTACGCCTATCTACACTGGCATTGGTGTATTCTATATGCTGTCGGTTGTTTCGCTAGTCATTCAAAAGATACACATCTATTATGTCAGTATTTAAGTCCGCAATTATGACTGTACAGCTACAAGAGTGACAGTGTGGTAAGAAGCCTGCTTCCCAACCACATGGTTCCGGGTTCAGTCCCACTGAGTGGCACCTTAGGCAAGTGTCTATAGCTTGGGGCCAACCAAAGCCTTGTGAGTGGATTTGGTAGACTGAAAGAAGTCTGTCGTATATTTATGTATATATATGTGTGTGTATCTGTATTTGCCCTCCCTTAAGCAAGTGTCTATAGCCTGGGGCCAGCCAAAGCCTTGTGAGTGGATTTGGTAGACTGAAAGAAGTTTTTCTTATATTTATGTATATATATGTGTGTGTGTATCTGTATTTGCCCTCCCTTAACTTGACAACCGGTGTTGGTGTGTTTACGTTCCCGTAAGTTAGAGGTTCGGCAATAGAAGAAGAACCAAGATAACAAATAAGTACAGGGATCGATTCATTCGACTACATATTCAAGGCGGTGGCTCAGCATGGTCGCAGTATAATGACTGAAACAGGTAAAATGTGAAAGATAAATGAGGATGCCAGTCAGACCCTGTGAGGTGCACAGCAGAATTTATGATTCCTCACCAAGCGGGGTCGTATCACTAACCAGCGATAGGCATTGACTTTGTTAAGATCTACTTAATACTCAGTGCAATCGTATGTGCACCAAACCATGTGAGTGTGTGCGCGCTTGTATGAGCTCGTGCGTTTGTATGTGCGAGTGCACGTGCACCAGACTACCTATGTGTGGGCATTTGTACATCCATATGTGCTAACGGTATATTTAATACATTTTTCGCTGTATTTTGTATTTAATTTTTTCTTTTGTATCTGATATTTATTTAAGATCTTCTATAAGTACGAAACTATATACCTTAATTTGCCATTTATATATGCGAAGAGCTAGAAGAAATCTTGCAAAACAGGGTTTATTTTCACGAGATATCACTCGAAATCACCTGAGGAAAACATCTACACCGAAGGTTATACCTCAGACAAATGTTCAGCATCACACCCGCGAGGGATCAATGCTTGATGGGTGGAAATAATTGTAGTGATCAAATAAATATTCTCGTATCTTCCATGTTCCATCTTCCATCTGAGTCATTCGCAAAATTCTCAGCGAACACTGAGACAGTGAACGTGTTTTACCGGCAAACTACCTGGTGTATACCATACAATTTATTAACTAATAATACGTAGATGTATATATGTCTGTGTGTGTGTGTGTGTGTATGTATGTATATATATGTGTATGTATATATATATAT
>NC_068988.1:70162583-70167158 GCF_001194135.2 Octopus bimaculoides | reverse complement strand
TATATATATATATATCCACACGCATGTGTACATACGTTTGCACACGCGTAAACAAACATACATAATGATACTATGGTAAGCTCTAGAAAGTGCGCTTTTAACTTAATACGCTATCTTATTTTTGTCTGAATCGATGTTCTCTATTCGGACAACCTTACATCCCATCAACGGGTGCGCGCGCGCACGTATACACCTCTACACACACTCACACACGCGCGCACGCACACACGGGCAGACATACAAACTTATAAATGTCATTATGAAAGTCCCTTGAAGGTGTATCTGTACGCTCAGTCGTAGTAGTTTTTTTTATTATTGTTATTTTCAACATGGCTGTTGCCAATATGCCCGAAAGATTTGTAGAGTAATAATATAATCTGTTGATCTTCATAATTTAGATCAGCTAAGTCAATCGTTATAAGGATGATCTCTTCTCAACAACATTAGCAGGATATATGAAGAACTACAGCACACACAGATATTGCAGCATATAGTAGTAATAGCACAGATCCTGAAGCCGCAATATTACAAACGACAACAATGACAAGTAGATGAATTCAGCTCCCTCCAGCGACAACAAATGCTACAACAACGATGAAAACAACACGAATGATAATACTCATGGCGTGGAATATGAAAATAACAGCATCAATATCAGATAGAGTAGTGTTGAATGATATTTCAAACTATGAGTGTGCGTGTTTGTGTGCAAATATACGTCGTTGCTCATATTCGTGTGTGTGTGTGTGTGTGTGTGTGTGTGTGTGTGTGTGTACACATACGTTTTAGTGTAAGAATATACGCGTTTGCTTAGGTGCATTTGTCCAAAATTGCACAAGTGTGTGATTGTGTGTATTTACATAAGAGCGCACGTGTGCTTATATATATATGTATATATGCATATATGCAAACACACATACACACGCACACACATATATATATATATATAGATGCATGTGTGTGTATATATGGGAATACGTGCGCGTATATCTATCTATGCCTATATAAATGTATAATATAGGATTATAAGCAGATGTATGTGTGTATGACATATATTCGCTTATGCATCATATACATATGTTAATGTATGCATATATACGAGATAGATACATGTGTATATAATAATAATAACAACAACAACAACAACAACAACAATAAAAATAACAACAACAACAATAACAACAACAACAACAACAACAACAACAATAATAATAAAATGGTCATTTAAAATTGCAAATTCAAACGCAGAAACCTTAGAACCGCTTGGATAGATTACAAGAAGGCTTTTGACAGTGTCCTCCATGCATGGATCATCAAGGCCCTGGAAATTTAGAAAAGAGCTCCAAAGTTGTGAACTTTTTAAAAGTAATCATGAATTCGTGGAGAACCACCCTGGTTTTAAAACATACGCATGGATATACCACCTCACCAGACATCAATATCGCCTGTGGTATTTTTCAAGGTGACTCATTATCACACTTAATATTGTGCCTTGCTCTGTTCCCATTATCCACGCAACTGAATAATGCTAAGAGTGGGTATGAGACCTTTGACCAGAAAATTAATCATCTACTCTATATGGATGATCTAAAACTGCTTGCCAAAATCGACAAAGAATTAGAAGAGCTCCTGAATATTGTCAAAGAATTCAGCTCTAATATATGTATGGAATTCGGACTTGATAAATGTGCAAATGCTACTTTCAAGTCAGGGAAGTTCATAAAGGCAGAAAACATTGAACTTGATATTACCACAGCTATTCGAAACCTAGACCAATCCGAAGCATACAAATATCTGAGAACCAATGAAGGTGATGGTATCCAACACTCTAAAATTAAAGAGAAAATACGCAAGGAATTCTACCGAAGGGTATGAATGGTCCTAAACTCAGAATTAAATGCTGCAAACAGAATTAATGCCATCAATTATTTGACCATACCCGTAACCACATACAGCTTCGGTTTCATTAAATGGAATCTCACCGGCATGCAGAATATGGATGGAAAGATCTGTAAAATTTTACAAGGTACAGAATGCACCATCCAAAATCAGCAACAATAGGCATACATAAAGCTGAAAAATAAAGTGCAGGCTACTCTAAGGAAAATTAAGCAGGAATGGTGGAATGATAGATTAAAAGGGGCACAAGAAGCAGCTGATAGAAATGATACCAAGGATTTGTACTCGTATGTTAAGGACGTATATGACACAAAACCTTCTGCAATATCTTCAGTGAGAACAGCAAATGGACGTTTGCTTCTGACTGACCGCTTCTATTCATAAGCGCTGGGTAGAACATTTTTCTGCACTTTTGAATAAACTATCATCCGCTGACATGTGGACGATAGAAAAAAATCGAACACCTTCCAGTTATAGAAGAGATGGCATTTGAACAAACTCTAAATGACAATTATTTAGCTGTGAATAAGCTAAATAACAATAAGTCTCCAGGATATGATGGAATCTGTGCAGAAGTCTTGAAATATGGGGCAGACAAAACGATTGAACTCTTAAATATAGTAATTTGTTACTGCTGGAGAACTGAGAAATCAAGACTGGATTGATGCAATTTTAGACTTGTTGCATAAATCGGAGCCAAAGGATCTGTGTGGTAAGTTTTGTGGGATTTCGCTTTTGTCTGTGGTTGGAAAGGTACTTGACCGCATTTTGTTAGAACGTTTAAATACCTATATTGTTCCAAATAGAGTGTCTGAGTCTCGGTGTGGTTTTCTTTCCTCCAGGGGCACAGCTGATTGTATCTTTACTGTTAGACAATTTCAAAAAAAGTGCATTGAATAGAATCTTGCTCTATACTATTACTTTGTTGATTTGAGTAAAGCATTCGATACTGTTAATCGAAATGCTCTGTGGCTAATTCTAAGGAAGAAAGGTTGCCCAGAAACATTTGTAAACATTATTAGTGCTTTGCATCAAGATATGAAAGCTAGAGTTAACTTTGGTTGTAGGCTCTCTGAATCTTTGGCCGTGAAGAATGGAGTAAAGCATGGAGACCTTGATGCACCCACCCTCTTTGCAATATACTTTGCTGTTGTGTTGTCACATGATTTTCAAAACTCTAAGGAGGGTATTTACATAAAATATCGAACACCAGGGAATGTTTTTAATCTGACCCGACTGAAATTCAAAACGAAGGTTTTTACTTCACTCATTAGGGAAATTTTATATGCGGACCATTGCGATCCTGTCAGTCATTCTGAAACAGGTCTGCAATATCTTGTATCTGCATTTGACTTAGTTTGTAATGATTTTGGCTTGACCATCAACTTGATAAAAAAAATCAGTTTTAATGCATCAACCTGCGTGTGGTGCTGTTTCTAACCTGCCTAAAACTTTTGTTAAGGGTAAGTTACTTGAGGTTGTCGATTCGTTCATCTACCTTGGAAGCCCTGTACAAAATGATGGAAATCTTGATACAGAAATATAGCTACGAATTCAAAGAGCAGCAAAAGCATTTGGTGGCTTGGAGTCACGCGTTTGATGCGAGTGACATATGAATAAGAATATAAAGCTGGCTCTTTATAAATCATTTGTCTTATCATCCTTGTTGTATTCTTGTGAAACATGGACATGTTATGAAAAGCATTTTAAATTATTAGAACAACTCCACTAAAAATATCCTTCATTGCATTTTAAACATTAAATGGAGTTCTTTTACTCCAAACACAGATATCCTTGCTTCTGCATGCATCATCACAATTAAAGCTAAGATTTTAAGGAACCAAATGTGATTGTGTGGTCATATAGTTCGAATGGTGGATGAACGCATGCCGAAACAGCTGTTTTATGGTGAGCTTGCAGAGGGGAAATGCTATCGGCTTAGACCTAAAAAAAAGTTTAAGAACGGCATAAGGACTAGTATGAAGTCACTTAGAATGGATCCAGAAGACAGAAACCCTTGCATCGGATAGGGTTGGATGGCGAACAAAAATGTGGAGTGGAGTGAAAACATTTGAAGACGCCACGATAAAGCATGTAAGACTCAAAAGATATCTAAGGAAAAATGATACGATCGAGAAGGTGAATCACAATGAACTTTTTGTGCACACAGTTTGTGACAGACAAGCTAACATGACGAAAATGCCAGCTTCCGAATCCTGCTTTCTGATTAGGTAAAATTGATTAAACAATAAACCTCAGTCACATTTTCTGCAACTTATCTGGAACGAATAAATACAAAATCGAATTTAACGAGGAAAATTATTTCAATATACCAAATTTGAAAATGTTGACATAATTTTAAAATTTCACAGTGTGACGGCAAGAGGGAAGACCCTCAAAATAATCAACACAGCAAATATATCACTGAAATAGTTTGCAAATAAATGATTTTCCTGATTACGTAGTTATTAATAAACCTAACAAGTGAGGAAGTTCAATACGGAAACGTAAAGTATTAGATTAGGTTAAATTTTGGAATGCTGGTTTACGAACAAAATCGTAATCTCCGATTTTAGAAACGTAGAAATCTGTAAAAAGTTTAGTAAAAAAGTTTTTAAAAACACAAATTTTGCGGGTAAAGTCATGTTCCCAACGCTTCTGCCTATAGATATGTGT
>NC_068988.1:70159278-70162573 GCF_001194135.2 Octopus bimaculoides | reverse complement strand
ATATACATATATATAGTTTACAGTTTTATATATAAATGTATATATATATGAATATATAGATATGTATGTATATCTCTCTCTCTCTCTCTCTCTCTCTCTCTCTATATATATATATATATATATATATATATATATATATACGTACAATCTAAAGTTGGTAAAATTTTGAACGGAAAATAACAGTAAATTAAATTACGACATAGTTGAAAATTCACAATTTGGTATTTGCTTTCGTGTATACACGAGATCTTTTATGCTATTTAGGAGCAATTGCCACAGGGGAATTTTACACAGTTTCAGTTAATTTTAACTATCCAGTTCAGTGCTTACCTAGTAACAGTATCCATGAAATTATCTAAAATGTATTTATATTTTGTTTCCCGGTGTTCAGTTAGCAGAAACTTTAGCGCATTGGTAAAAAATCTTAGTGGCATTTCTTTCGACTTTTTACGTTCTGATGTCAACTTTACTTTTCATTTGTTCAGGGTCAATAAAGTCAAATAGTAGGGTCATAGTAATCCATTTCCCCTGATTTTCCCTGCCCTCAAAATTGTTGACCTTGTGGAAAAATTCGAAAATGAGTTAGTGGTAGAAACAATCTCTTACAGCGTTACGTGATTGCAATCTTTGCTTTTCCCTTTAACTTAATTAAAAAGCAGAAATATTAAGTCATTTTAGTTGCTGCATGTTTTCACAAACACACTTCGCACTCACATCTATATATATATATAAATATATATAAAGTCAAAATAAGCAACAATGATATCCAAAGTTAATGCAGTACGATCATTTCATGCGACTCCATTTAATTAAGCAATGGGAACATTGCATCAAAAATAAAATGCAGAGCAATCCTCATCTGTACAAAACACAGAAATTTAATGAAATTACGTTTAGACAGAAGGATATATTTTTATAACTACATCTAAACTCTCCAAGTAAAAAGGAAGAATTACAAAAAAACATTTTGACTTTGCCAGATCTTACAGGCTAGTAAATAATTCTAAGTAGATTTTTAACTGTCACTGATTTTATTTATTTATTTTTTTTGTTTATGATTTATGGACTATCTTATCAGACCTAGTGGTTCAAAGCTTAAGAAGACACTGGCATTATCTTTGTAGGGTAAGGGGTAAACAGTATAGACAGTAAACATGGATGATATAGTTATAAAATTTCTTAGGGTTTGGTGACAAACTACTATAGAGGGGGGGGGGTCTCTACTAGCAGACCAGTTTATAATAGAACAGGGGAAATATTCTCATAAGGCACCTAGGTCAAACGTATATAAGAAATAAGGTTGCTATATTGTATATAGATACAGTAAATGGTTATTCATAGTTTTCATTAATCAGAATAATATATCAGTATTGTTTTACATATGCTAAGTTTGAAATACTCGAGATACCAATATTTGCTTAATTAATATGTGAATAATTAAAGGCTAATTATAAATTAATAATGAAATGAAATGAAATAGTGTATAATAATGTAAATAAACTATTAAGGCAGTATACAAACACAATGAAGTGATATTAATTTAAAATGCTATGGTAAAGTACATTTAGACTTATTTACACCAATATAAGGAACCCATAGATAAGATGTGAAATTAAAATGTTTGTATATATTGGACTAAAATTTTTAAATTAATCTTATTTATCTAATATCATTTAAAGGACGCATAAAAGATAAATTTATTATATAGTTAATATAAAGAATTAATACATATGATTTACATGGTATATAATGATGGACTCATCAAGGTTTACTAAACTGATAAACTGAACGATTGGAGTTAACATTGAATATAGTTATTAATAGAGAACATGATAATTATGTACTAATTTAATTAGATTGCACTATTTTAAATTATCAGGAATTGGTATTAACTAACATAGGCTAAGTACAAAATAATAATGAAACAAGGATAAAATTTATTTAAGTCACCCATAAAATAACCATGATAATACTACAACAATGGAATAACATGAAACCTTTAGGGTCAGGCATCACATAAAATTTTAAAAGGTTTAAAATACTATTAAAAAATGTCAAACAATTTCAAAAAATATCAAATTCATTAAAGTTAAGTAAAATACACACCAAACTAACAGCAATAGCAAATGTGATATGGAAAAAACTTAAGTAAAATCATATACAATCAATGGATAAAGTTAAATTTTAGTTTTCACAGGAAAATTATACATTAAGGTGAGAGATCAAAAATTTGCTATAAAAGTTTAATTTCAATTTAAATATGTGATTTAGTAATCACAATAAATAAGAGTTAAAGAAAATATTTGATATATCCAATATCTAAAATCGAAAATATTCAAATTTACTTGATTAGTTTATCTCTATAGTAACTACAATCCAATCTAGACTAAGGGAAAGTTAATTTTATAGTTTGTATTTTTAAGTATGAATCGAAGATACCCATATTTGTATATTAATAAGTATAGATTTATATATATATATACATAAAGAAGAAAAGTCAAGGTAGAAAATGCCAAAATAATTTCATCATAAAAAACATTTTGCTACTGGTTTCAGTCATTGAGACATTTTCAACTCGAAGTATGGAAAACAATTAAATTTTGGAATAATTAAATGAAAAAGGTTGTTAAAAGAATATTTTCAGAGTATTCAAATAGAAGCAGCGGCATTTTCCTTGTTTCTGCATGTCTCTGTCTCTCTTGTTTACTCTTGTGGGTTCGAGGTCGTTGTGAAATTTGGCAAAAAAAGAAGAAGAAGAAGAAGAAGAAGAAGAAGAAGAAGAAGAAGAAGAAGAAGAAGAAGAAGAAGAAGAAGAAGAAGAAGAAGAATGCAGGTGTGGTATGATAGTAGTAGGATGTTAAATGGTCAAGTGCCCCGAAAACAATACATTCAAAAGAGATATCTGAAGAATTCAGTCACTACTACCATCCACAACAAGTCACATTCTGGGCACTTGGTCATTTCACATCTTACTACTATCATGCTTAGAGTTTAAAAATCTCAATGACTGAAACCGGTACTAAAATGTTTTTTATGATAAAATTATTTTAGCATTTTCTACCTTGACTTTTTTCCTTATACATATCAATGGTGTGTTTCTTTTCAGCCATTTACACACACACAGACACGCACGCACACACACACATATAAATACGTACATACAAACATACATATACTTGCATATATATACATGTATGTATGTATGTATGTATGTGTGTATATATGTATGTATATATATATATATATATGAATATATATATATATATATATATATATATATATATATATATATATA
>NC_068988.1:70156562-70159268 GCF_001194135.2 Octopus bimaculoides | reverse complement strand
CTCGTGAAAAATGAAGATTTTGTATTTGTGAGAAAATTTTGTTTTTGTTTAGCTCATACGATAGAATTCATCAAGACGAGTATCAAAGTACTAATTTTTCAAATATTCAAATTGAAAAAAGCTATTATGTCAGCTAAATGTGTCAAAAGTACGTAAAACAATTTTCACGTAATATTATCAATTATTACAGTGCTAATGATGAGCTGGCAGAGTCGTTAACACATTGGGTCAAACCTTCGTGGCGTTTCGTCTGTCTTTACATTCTGAGTTCAAATTCCACCAAGGTCATCTCTACCATCTTTTCGGTACTCGACAAAATGAGTGTCAGCGGAGCTCTGAGGTCGATGTCATTAACCTACCTTTCCTCCGGATTTGATGGCCTTCTGCCAAAGTTAGAAGCCATTATTGCAAAATGTTTGATTCAATTCAGTACTTAGGTATCTTGCAAAGATCTACCTCATATTCATAGAATACACTATATTGTAATAAATATATATATTGTAATACATATCATTCACACACAACAGTGTGTTAATAATATTCTTAAGGTCAACATTTACTCACTCGCGACCACTAAGCTTTCTCACTAATTCAGTTAATTTTTTTTTACTAAATTTGAATATGTTTATACATATTTAGGTTGTTCAAATCCTAACCTACATTTTGAGCTACAAAATTTGAAATTTGGTTCAGTAGAAAAGGAACTGAGATTTCAAATATATGAGGTCCAAAAAAGGAGAATAACGCCTGAAATCGACTTCAGGGAAATATACACGACGCTGCATACATACTTTCGTAAACACACACACACACACACACACACACACACACACACACACACACACACACACACACACACACACACACACACACACACACACGCACACACACACACACACACACACACAAATGCACATAAGTAACTTTTAAAATGGCCATGAAAAGAAACAAAGGAGAAAGGGGCTAAGTTCACCACAATTGATGACAAGTGGACTCTTTTCTGCTGTCCATCGTAAATAAACATTCACACACAGACACACACACACACACATAAATACATATATACATACATATTGCAGAAAAATGTAACTGAAGTTTAAATTTTAATCATCTTCATATTATCAGAAAACATGATTTAGAATCTTGCATTTTCTGCATGATAGTTGTCTATCATAAAATTAAAGCAAAGTCATTACACGAAGGGTAATTTTTATTAAACAAACAAAAGCAAAGCATTGCTGCGACCAAAGTTATTTTGTTTGCTTTTAAACTTTAATTCAATATTAAGAGTAGAAGAATTTACGTTATTTTTTGGGGTATATTGACAAGGTTTTTGCTTTCAGATATTATGATTGGATTTTTAGTGTAGCAGGATTCATATTTTTGATTTTCAGGTAAGTTGACAAGAACACTAGCTGAATTGCAGGCTTTATTTATATTTTGCATTAATTTCGACTAACAAACTAACTTTGCCCCAATAAGAGCAGGTGGCTCCTCCTCCTTATGGTGGATGCATTGGCAATATTTGCATTATTTTATATTTTACATTAACCTTAATTTTACTATTTATATGAGCAGAGTCTCTTCTTACTATATAGTTGATATATTCCCATACCACTTATTGCTGGATCTTCTTACTATATATAGATATAAATCATTTATTTCTTGCTTTTATAATAAAATTAGTATTACTTTAACATTCACTATTATACGGAAAATTGTTTTTTATAATGAATTTTCGCACTTCGTTTTTTGACGCATTCGTATTATGCACATTGTTTCAATATAACGATTTTGTATAGTGAAGATATAGGATCTAATACATTTTACAATTATAATTACATTTCTCATTATCATAAAAATCGTTAATTTTAAAGAAGATAGATATAGAAGCACACATTTATTTATAATAAATATCGCTTGCATGCTTTAATTTTGATGTTTCTCTTTATTGGGTTGGAGGTAGCATTGAATGCAAGGCCTAATAATAATAATGAAGAAAAAATAAATAATATAAGGGGTGGGGGTACTGAATTGAATGGTTCCACGTGCCGAACGGTGGATGCATTTTTATATAATATTTTTTATTAGCCAATGCAACGAAACCCTGTTCAGATAACTTTTTCTTACTTTTAGAATTTAAGAAAAAATATGTGAAAATTGAAAGAAAAGCCATAACATAAAATTCTTATATTAATTAAATCATTAACAATGAAAAATAATTCAAATATCTTTTAATAAAACAATATTTATTAGTTTTCTTGCATTGCCAGGAAAAACAGTGGATTACACTGAAAACTGCGGGTGCATGCATGTTTGGATGGAACCGATTGTAGTGATTAAAAAATAACTGTCATATATATATATATATAGGAGCAAATCATGGAACTCCATAGAAAGGACTAAGAAGAAAATAGGGAAGGCAAGCTCATGGTACGATACCCACAAGTACCAGAGCGTCATGTTTGTCGACACCACCCCTAGAGGCGAACTGGCGTACCGCTTTAGAAGGGCCCTAGACAAACTTAAGCTAAGAATTAAGGTTGTTGAAAGGCCAGGCAACCCTATTAAATCCCATATCAGTAGTACATACCCTTTCAGTAGAACCCCCTGCACTGATAGGAACTGTATCGTATGTAGATTTAGCCCACAAACGAACTGCAAAACCAGAAATGTGGTCTATAGTATAAGATGTACAGAGGGACG
>NC_068988.1:70140968-70150197 GCF_001194135.2 Octopus bimaculoides | reverse complement strand
TATACACGCGCTCGCACATACGTATGTACAAATGTGCAGTTATACGAGGAAGATTACAAGATTAGGGGAGAGAGAGAGAGAGAGAGAGAGAGAGAGAGAGAGAGAGAGAGAGAGAGAGAGAGAGAAATAATTTGATGTGTACAAGAAAAAGAAAAGGTGGTGGACAGCATAGAAAATCGAACGTCACAATAACAATAAAAAGAGCGTGCAATGAAAAATATGCCAAAGAAATGGACTAAAGTTTTTGGTCATACCCATTAACATAGAATAATGAAAAGAAATCAGAAACGGGGTTGTATTCATACTTAGGTAACTCTTTAATTTTCTTTCTTTCTTTCTTTCTTTTTTTCTTTCTTTCTTTCTCACTTTAAACAGAAACACACATATGCACAGATCTTGAAGAGCGTGTATATATATGTATGCATGTGAGTCGAGATATATAAGTACGAGGTTGAATGAATAAGTATCCGAACTGGTGTTATAATAACAAAGTTAAAGTACGCAGAGTAAAGCCGCTTGGCAGCGATTCACCTTGAACTCTGCTGTGAATGTGCACTAAGTTTTAACATTCTAGCTTACGTCCGCTGTTTACATCAGTGCTTGTGGAAGGAAGGTGTGTAGCGGGTGATCGTTGCATTGACCATGTCAACGAAAGTTGTCATGGCGATACCTGATCAAAGACCTACGCAAAATTTCAGAAGGTGTATGGAGATGAATGTATGAGCCGCACACAAGTGTACGAGTGGTTCTGATGTTTCCAAAATGGCCGAAAAAATGTTGATATTGACGAAAGTTCTGGGAGACCTGCATTCAGCAGAACTGAAAATAACACCGCATATGTGCGTACATCTGTAATCGTTGAATCACCATCCGTGAGTTGTCAGAGAATGTGGTGATTAGTTACAGTTCAGTTCATAATCACTCAAGATTTGGGTATGCGACGCGTCTCTGGCAAGTTTGTGCCAAAACTGCATTCAGCTGACCAAGAAGACATTCAGATTTCAGCTACACAAGATCTCCTTGATTGTGTCGAGAATGACGAAAACGTTTTGAAAACTTTGCGTAGGTATCTCAACAGGTATCGCCAAGCTTTTGGCAAAATTTGATGCCGATTCTCTGTTCAACTTTCTCTGTCATGGTCAATGCGACGATCACATGCTACACACCTTCATTCTAAGCACTGTTGTAAACAGCGGAAGTGAGCGAGAACGTTAAAACTTGGTGTGTATGCTCAACAGAGTTTATGCTCAGTCAATCTTTGCAAAGCGGATATACTATTAGTGCTTTAGCTTCGTTACTCCCAAAACGGTCCGGATACTTATTGACGAGACCACGTATATGTATATAAACATATACGTGCGTGGATATAAGTTCTCTGAGAGAATATCACCATATTCAGATAGCTGCTTGTAATGACTGTAATGACCAAAATCGAAGACATTTACCCAGCCATCTACCTTCACCTCCCTACCTCACGGGTTCTTTATCAATTGACTTGTGGCTAATCTTATGAATATACTATCATCACAATAAAGTGTACGCCGGGTAATAAGAGAAATATGAATTGGGGATATGCGTGTATGTATGTATGTACTTATGCATGCATGCATACATACATACATGCATACATATATACATGCATACATACATACATGCATAGATACATGCATACATACATACATACATACACACATACATACATGCCTTGGCTACCGCCTCATGATTATATTTTGCATTATTGTGGCTAGTGTAGTATTCCAGAATGAAAAGGAGTTCCGTAAGACTTCGATTTATACCAAAAGAAGCACCACATAACTCCAAGATAAGATCCAATAGGCTTAATATAAACTCCGCAGAAAGAATAATAAAATTAAAATTTTAAATCAGAAAAAGGTGAAGTCAAATTGCCATTACAAATCTTTCCATGAACGGACGATATCATTTATTATTTCATATAATGTTACGCTATCCATACAAAGGTATTTAATACATGCCATAATGTATGGAAATACGTAATAATATTCTTATAGTCCATTCACTTCATAGGATGTGTGAGATTTATTCTCGCTTGCATATGTCATAAACGTAGGGTGAAAACACTTTTGGATTGTTCGTTCAGTGATTCGTTTATCGACCTTAGGTTTCCTATAAGAGAGCTATCTTTATGGAAGAGTGGCTTTACTCTGCAATGCACGGTGGAAGTTTCTCTGGCATACTTAAAGAAGTTTTTAAGGTTTGATTATATATTTACGATAGCATACACAGCTTCGTCTGCACTTTCTTGGGAGCGTTTCAGATATTTGCCAATGTCCAGCAGTACTGTTTCCAGGCGAGATTTTTCACCGCCATTGAGTTCTCTGTTTAGGTGGTTTGCAATGTTGTACATCTATTAAGAACTTTCCTCTCTCTGGTAATTGTACAGTGACCTTTGTCTCTGGGATGATATTATAGCATATTCTTTTCATTACGGACATGAATTCTTTGAGTTTCATGTCGATGTCAGGTGTAGAGAGACATTGAGGCCAATCCTGTTTATGATCTCTTTCTCAATTGATTTCCAGTCTGATTTATGATAGTTCATATTAAATAGATTTCGATTGGGTGCTTCTAATTGGCTGCATGTCTATGGGTCACTTTACTCCACACATGGTCAGCTCTATTATATTGTGATTCGAGACTAGAGACGGTGTCACTTTCACATTGTGGATGAGATCCGTAATGTCTCTAAAATAGAAATCAAGTATATTGTTTGTTCTGTTTATTTGAGGTACTACTTGCTCCATCTAAGAGTACAACGTATTGTTGACGTTGAGTAGGGATTCCACCTGTCTTTGTTCACACAACGTCATTTCTGAGAGAAAGATGCTCTCGTGTCATCCTACGTTGAGCAAGATGAAGTCTCCCATGAAAAGTTCACTGGTGTGTTGTTCTATTTTGTTTAGGACTTCTATTTTAGCAAGGCAGTCTTTAAGTAGGCCACTGTAATTTGCAGTATTTGATGGGCAATAAGTAAAGCACCGAGTTTGCGTATGGCAAAAAGGACCTGGGACGTGAGACCTTCACGGATGTACATTGCAACTCTACCCAGACTCTTATATTTTCTGTCGCTTTGTAATATAACATACTTTGGTACGTGTACTTCTGCATCTGCGATGCCGGGTTTTGAGTGCGTTTCAGTAAGTGCTACGCATGAGGTTCAATTGCATGCCACGATGTCTCTCAGGAAGGTGATTTTAGTTCTGTTACTGAGTTGTAACAGTCTTCTAATGTTTGGAAAGAATATTGAGGTGGCATCTCTGCTAATGCCAGTAGTGGACAGTGTGGGTTGGTTCATTGGCTGTGGTGGTCTTGTATGTTGGTGAGGATGACAGCGACTCTGAAATTGATGTATACATTTTTTTTGTGCAATGCATATAAACATTTGTTACTCAGCTGCAGCCCTTATGACGGCATCTGGATAGAGCTGACTGTAGGAAGTACTGCGCAGTACATTTGTTTTGGTGCAGGTGATGTGCGACCTTTTCCCCCTAAGGGTTTCTCTTTATCAAACGAACATACATACATACATACATACATACATACATATATGATCAAATTCCATCGAAGATAGCCTAGCTTTTCATACATTCGGGATTGATAAATTAAATATCAGCTTTGTGTGCTACAACGCTCTTTGTTTTTAGCTTTCAAACACCACTGGATAGAGTGTCTGTCTGTTTAGCAGTACCTGAAACTATTAACGAAAACATGGTGTACCAAATCATCCTCGATTTAACCATACGCACATAGTCACGAGCGTCTTCTGATACAAAGAGTTAAGTATTGCATTGCAAATGAACAATCAACCAACAAACTTGCTGACGAATTTCTTTTTTATCGGGCAATCAGTCAGAATTTATTCAATAATCTCTCTCATTTCTATCAGATTAGTACAAAGGATTATCAAATGTTTCTCTGGCTAGCTCTTTAGCATAAGTTATCCTATGTTAATTCCAAGTATGGATGAGAGATAATTTTACTGCAAAAATACGAAGTTGCTAAATAGTGTTAAGCATTATATTTGCAAACTAAAATAGGACAAGTGGAATTGGACAGGGTATCTAGTTTGAAAAGAAAACGTATTATATTATATATTACAGAATATTTAGAACACTATATACAGAGTAATCCAGTTTCTTGTGTTGCTTCGGTTTTTTAATACCAAAAAGGATTTTCTTTACTTGTTCCAGTCATTTGATTGTGGCCATGCTGGGGTGCTGTCTTGAAGGGATTTAGTCGTACAAATCGAACCCAGGATTTTTTTTGAAAGCCTAGTACCTATTTTATTGGTCTCTTTTGCCGAACCGCTAGAATACGGGGATATAAACACACCAACACAGGTTGTCAAGTCGTGGTGGGAGACAATTACAAACACTCATAGATACACACACACACACACACACACACACATACACACACATACACATACACATACACACGCACACGAACGCATACACACATACACGCATATATACGACGGGCTTCTTTCAGTTTCCGTCTACCCACTCACAAGGCTTTTGTCAGCCCGAAACTATAGTAGAAGATACTTGTCTTAATGTGCCACGCAGTGGGACTGAACACGGAACCATGTGTTTGATAAGCAAGCTTCTTACCTCGCAGTCTACAATTGTATAGCGTTCTTAAATTATTGTCTCCTTAGTTTTGTCTTCTGTCTCAGAACAGTTAACCTTCATGCTTTCTTTCTCTAGAATATGCCAGTTTTTATTACAATACTTTAATGTTACTGATTTTCTTACCACTACTTCGGTAGGGAAGAATATATTTCTCTAAAGCGGTCTTATAAGCCTGAAATATACTCAGAGAAGTCGGCTTTTCTTGCAGAAATAATGTTAATATTTTCTCTTCACCTCAAAAACTGAAAGAAACCCATAGTGTATATATATATATATATATATATATATATATATATATATATATATATATATATATATATAAGTGTGAACGCGTGTATGTGTGTAGGCGCATATGCGTGTGTGGGTGTGTGGGTGTGCACACGCGTATACGCGCGTGCGTGCGCGTGTATATGTGACCAAAATTTGACAACCGTTGTTGGTGTGTTTCGGTTTTGTAACTTAGCAGTTTAGTAAAAGAACCCAATAGAATAAGTAAAAGGCTTTTAAAAATTATTCGTTCGGCCAAAATTTTTCAAGACGTTTCACAGCATGGCTGCAGTTTAATGACTGAAACGATTAAATGATAAAAACTTAAAATTCTGTTGATTGCAATTGTTGTTTCTGTTTTTATTATTTACACATATGTCAGTCTTGATCGAGCAGACGAATATTCAAAAAATGTTCAGCTATAAATATCCTGTAGCTTTGTATAACTACGACTACATTGTCCAGTGTACCTTTGCATATATTTCGAGATCATAAGTTTTTATATGACGGATATTTAGCTGTAATTTCTAGCAAGTCAATAAAACGCTTACAGGATCCAGTTTATGGTGTTGTATGTTGGAAAATTATGTCACAAAGTGAGTTCTCTGTGTCTTTGTACGTAGGACCTAGTTGGGGCATGTTTGAGAAAAGATTTTATGATATTTTGGAGGAGATACGAAATAATGATGATTACAGCAGGAAAGACGGCTATATTGAATGCCATACGAAATGGAAATATTTTATTAGCAAGAAGTAGCACAGAAAACCTACAATGCCTCTGTGTTTGTAGCATATCAGAATCTAAACTGGTTATTTGGTATTAAATATTTGCAGTGAAGGTGTATGTGTGTAACTTTACCTTTGTTCCACTTATGTACATTATGAGTCTAATGTAGGTTGCAATTCTGCTTTGTAGAAGGTCAACAATTACTAAGAACTGAAGCATTTTCTGACTCTAAAGAGGTAGACTAGCCTTTGGGAAGCAGTTTTGCAATGTTATAAATGTATTAACGTAATAAGTTTGTAATTACCTCTGGCAGTTAACATTACAAATTGTTCATGTCGCTCACTTGAAGTAACGCGTTAATCGAGAAGGAAATATAGATAAAATAAAATGACAACAAAAATTCACAAAAAAGACTATTATAGCTATTTCTCTTTCAGGGCGACCTCTTGTGGGGGAAATTGGGCAACCAGCAAATCAATAAATCTATATTCTAATTAGTTCGAATGAGAAATAGAACGGACGAGATCGATATATCATTCAATAAGTGAACTTGTGCAAAAGAAGCTAATATGGCCTAAATAATAAATGAGATGCAACAGTTAATCAGGCAAAGGTAGATATAGAGGTTGGTGCAGTTAGAAAATCTCTCTGCAACTACACGGTTCCTGGTTTAATCCCACTACGTAGCAATTTGAAAATGAAATTATTTATAAATATTTTATTTATAACATGATTTTTAGAGTAAATTCTATGTAGAATACTTTAAAAACAAAATTATAGTTTGACTTAAGGAGTAATTTCAAAAGAAATTCGTTATAAGGAAAATTTTCTTTTTTTGGAATAAAAGAAATGACTGTACTCCAGATAAAACTTAATGAACAAAGAGTTTAAAACATACTATGCAATAGACGAGGAGAAAAGAACTGCAGTAGCCAGTCAAATTAAGAATGAAGAGGCAAAAGGCACAATATGGAGTTTGTACAATGTAGCCAGCAAGGACAGTGCGCAGCCTGGGAGGAATTTATAGCTAGGCAAAAGTTAGGATGGAAAGAACACTGGTCAGGGGAGCTAGCCAATATCTGTTTTCTGATTCGTTCCATCTATGGCATGCTTCCTGGTCCTGCAAAGCAAAAGCGTGCGAAAATAGGAGTTGTGTGGGTAAATGTGAAAATGTCGGAATGATGAGGCGCATTCTCTCTAATTTCTCATTTGGCCTGATACACTTGGGTGGCATAACAAATTACTGGCTAATGCACTGGCGGAGAGCGTAAAGCAAATTTTAACAACGGCGAAAGACCACGTGTAGTGGTGCATGGGACGAAAGAGTTTTGTAGGGAAGGGTGATGTTGTTAGCCAGCCACCTTATGAGAGAAAACTGATTCAAAACGGGAAGAGACTTTGGAGCTCTTCGTTAATCCCGATGGTAAATATTAATTCCCACGTTTTGCGGCCAAACAATACCTTGTCGGTGCAAGGGAAGAGATAAGGTAAAGGTGGAAGAGGTAACATCGAAGACGCTTTCCTCAGGAAAGACAGTGAGTTGGTTGAACTCAGTGAAAACAATGTATGGGAGGTAATATGACTTCCGGTAGAGATAGGTGTTAACGCAGTTGTTGGAACCAGCGTTCACTCAATGCTCAGGAGGCTTGGACTTATTGCAAAGGAGAGAAAACATATTGTCTGAAGCCTCTGAGAAAGTGAACCGTTACATTTGGCTCAGGAAAGCGGATGAGTACTACTGCTAGAACGAGCATTGAGAATAATAGAAACGTCTAAGTCGGAGTCGCAAGATCCGACCCAACAAAGCTTGTGCTGTTATGCGAGAATTTCGTCACCTACATCAATAGGTGGCCCTGGGAAGTTCTGATGACATAGAGGAAAGTACTGCTTCACCGGTCAATGAGACATCAATTCCTACATTCGGAGACGGTGTACAGTTACACCCTCAGCACACAAGTGTTTATTCTAAAATGTTATCAACATATTGTATTTCTGTATTTTATTTCTGTACTTTTATTTCTGGCAAGACCTTTTAAAAGTTTAATCTTTATTAAGATTTTATTAATCTTTATCACTGTTCCAGTTATTTTCATACATAATGTTCTTCGTCTGGTAACTTTGACCCCAGTCGATATCAGTAGTGTGTCTTGTGTTATGAGTACTTAATTTATTTCTTGCTTAACTGATCTATTTTATTTCGGTCTTGACAATCTAACCTGCTTCTACGGTTCCTACACCTTTCAGTCTGATCATGCTTGGTGATTCGACTTACTAGACATAGCTAAATAAGGAAGGCCACATTAAATATTATAATAGAATATATTCTTAAAGACCCTGTTGGTCTTGAGTGGAACGGTTTTGGCCATAGTTTTGTTCACATACGTTTACGTGAGGCTTAGCAACAAATCCTTTTAATCTGACGATATGTAACTGTGCTATAACTGCCAGTTAGTAATAATAATTTGGAAAAACTTTAGAAAAGAAAGACGTCTTTAGTTTTAAAGTTGACTCTTGATCTACAACAATTTTTCATGGAATAGCAATTTGAAAATAAATACTTGTATTATGTGTTGATGATAACTGCTCTTCATCTATGTATAATAATGCATATTAGATGCACTATCAGGCTTTGTGAACAGCTTAATCCCCAAACCAATTTCCATCGATGCTCAGACATTAGAGAGTATTATGCATATTCATAAAGTTTTGCAATTTATCTCTTGGAGTTGATTTCATACCCAAAACTAAAACTTTCACTTGCAAGGATAACGATTAAGTTCACAGTTTTAAAGTAAACAATATGTAATGAGATTACTTGTAAATATTAATGAATTCATAAGCATACAGCAATAAGCTTTCCGGATATATCAATGAGGCAATAAGTTATACAATGTTTATCTGTCAGTTTTGATTCTCAAGGTACTACCTGTCTTCTCAATTTTCTTAAAGACTTCTAGGTTATGTCGCCTTGAGACAGAATGATTTCTCAACAATCAGTACCTGAATTAAAATGTAAGTGTTAATATTACGAAATTAATTACCAACCACAGAGAAGTTATGCCATCTCAAATATCCCTCCGAACATCTGACATATTTAGAAGACATTTGTGACCTCCAGAAAGGACTAGAGTCTTTACTTTCTGAGGCAAAAGAACTTTCTGAAATCTTCCAACTCTCCTACACGTCTATATCATTAGCAAAACTGTATAAGAAAACTGGAATTTTTCAAAGTCAGAGATTTTCTTAATCGTCAATTATTGTTGAGGCGTTAATTATTGTTGAGGCGAAATTGCAGTTGATGTATCGCAATGCACTGGTATTTTACATATGGAAGGGAGTACTCAGCATACACACTCACCTATCAGACTGGCTATTCAGATTACAATCAAACACGATCTAGCACCTGATAGTCAAACCTTCATGCACCAATACAATAAAATTGCTTCCGCAAATCATTTCTTCCGATATAACTTCTACCACAATGAGTTTCTTCGTGCATTTGAGCATATTGTCATTGAATAAATACAAAGTTTTCACTTTCTATTGTATATACATATATATA
>NC_068988.1:70139639-70140870 GCF_001194135.2 Octopus bimaculoides | reverse complement strand
TATATATATACTTCTGTATGGAACGTTTGCGTGTACTTCTTACCACGAACATATAAAGGAACTCCTACATGTGCTGTTTGCGCAACATATGCAACACAAAATGCCAAGATAGGATCTCTAATGTAAAAATATGAGAAAAATAGGATATCTCGAGTATCCAAAGTATGCTGATGAGATTCCAGTGCTGATGGATAGGACGTGTTCGAATGAAAAATGACTGCAAATGAGTGTCTTTCCAAGTTGAGGAAAGAATATGCACTCTCTCATCTCACAGTGTCTGGAGAGTGTCTATGCTCACCTTTCACTCTTCTTTCTCTCTTTTTCACTCTCATTTGAGTGTGTGCGTGTATGCACGCGCATCAGTTGGTAATCGACAAAAAACAAAGGAGCTGTTAAAAGCGCTTTCTGATGCATTTGCCCTAAACAGGTTATATATATATATATATCAGAAAACTCAGGTTAGACATCCACAAGGCAGTGATATTTGAAATAATGTTTAACCAGGGAAGGAAACGCAGAGCCCACGACCGTTTGGGGCGGAGAGTGTCTCTTGACTAGTAAAAGGAAAGGAAGAAACCTGGCACAAACGATTACAAGGGACCGAGTTCAATTAAAGATACCCAAAGGACAGACAGCGTATTAAATTAGGGAGGACACTGGAATAATTTATGACACAGAAGTTTGATTCGTTTACGGTCTATGTAATAAATAAACAGGTAGTTTTCATTTCAGATTCAGCTTTAAAAAATTATTTAACCTCAACAAAACGGTTTGCAATAAACTGCTTCTTCCACACATTTGACAATCGAATCGTTTATGCTGCATCTTTCTTCAAATCTGAGCACACACAGACACACGCACAGACACACACAGACACACACACATACAGACACATATAAGTATACACACGCACAACCCTTTTTCTCTGTTAGTCACAGAGATAAGTCTCTACGTGACTGAGACTGAAATCAACAGTATTTGCACAAATACACATACACAAATACATAATCAAAGTCGCTCACACACGTAAAACCTGTGATTGAGTTATATTGTCATGGTTTCCAACAGAAAAGAGAATAGTTTCGAAGCGACAAACTAGTTCTATCATTCACAAAACATTTCACAATCAGTTGTGTCTCCTCAGCCAGTCACAAAACTATATACTTCTATTTCCGAGATTGTACTCCTCCATAATTCTTTCCTAACTCATAATGAAAGATACAAATTTATT
>NC_068988.1:70138200-70139123 GCF_001194135.2 Octopus bimaculoides | reverse complement strand
TATATGTATGTATAGCTGACTGTATGAGAGACTGAAACAGTAATAGTTCAAGATAGCTAACTGTATATCAAATTTAAAGCATTGTCGTTGTTGAAAGGCTAATGAATTGCTGGTATTCGTCCAAAGAAAACACTCTTACAGACGTATAACGTTAAAAATCAGTAATATAACAGCAACACACTTTTTCTGTGACTATATAATAATAATAATAATAATAATAATAATAATAATAATAATAATAATAATAATAATAATAATAACAATGAATATTACATGTGGATCGAAATGTTCAGGCTTTATGAATGTATCATGACATATGCTTCTCCATCCAACATGTTCATTTGTGAGGATATTTGCATATTTATAGTATATCATTAAAGATTATTTAATAACCCTAACCCTAACCCTAACCCTAACCCTAACCCTAACCCTAACAACCTGAGGAAGTATACGCATGCAATGCAGGCAAAATCAAGATTCATAAAACATTACACTTTTACTCTTTTACTTGTTTCAATCATTTGACTGCGGCCATGCTGGAGCACAGCCTTTATAGTCGAGCAAGTCGACCCCAGAGCTTATTCTTTGTAAGCCTAGCATTTATTCTATCGGTCTCTTTGCCGAACCTCTAATGTACGGGGACGTAAACACACCAGCATCGGTTGTCAAGCGATGCTGGGAGACAAACAGATACACAAACATACACACACACACACATATATAATTTGAATTTAACATATGAGAGCGTCTGATAAAGCGAGATTTATATATCTTAAATTTGCAAAGGAATTTGTAGTGGGTAGTTTAGCTTAATCGGTCAAAGCATCGTGACATGTAATCACGCGGATGTTCGTTCGAGTCCACAGCTAGCCACCTACACTTTTCTCTGCAAAATAGGGGTAGTTTATATATATATATATATA
>NC_068988.1:70129968-70138190 GCF_001194135.2 Octopus bimaculoides | reverse complement strand
TCTGCAAAATAGGGGTAGTTTATATATATATATATATATATATATACATATCTGTTCCTCCCTGTCTGTGTATTCGTCCCTCTCTACATCTATCTACACAGCTATATGTATATATATATATATATAGAGAGAGAGATAGAGAGCTTAATAAGGTATATTTATAATGTCTTTTTATTATTTTAATGTTCTTTGGAAGGATTGTTCTTCTTAGCTGCAGGCATTTCTCGTCGCATTAGGTTTCCATGTTGTTCCCATTTCTCGCTTCCTTGCATCATCGCGTGCATCACCACACCTGTATATTCTAGATCGACTAAATGTCATCAACAATATAAGACGTCGTCTGTCATTTTAGAAAGGTTAATATTTAAATTTTATAATATTTTGAGTTAATGAAGATTCATAATGTTTTTGACTATATGGTGTGAAATGTTATTACTGAATATCATTGTGTCTAATTATAATTAATCATATATATTGCCATCTTTAGTATTGTTGTTTAACCTCTGGGTCGTATTAAATTAATGATCTAGGATAAAATACCTTAATATTGTTACTACCTCGGTTTTTTCTTTTCGTTGTGTTTAGGCGTTTTCTATCGATTACTACCTCATATAATTTGTCCTGTTATTTTTCGCCGTTAAATCACGATCGGTGGGATGTTTGTCTGTGACTTTCAATATTCCTCCCTTATTCTTTCTTCACAGCTTTTCTTTCTAGCTAAAGTTCCGTCGACATTATTCTTGTGGACTGGGATTTCGGAATGTGATGTAGGAATTTTTCAGAGAAAAAAATTTTTAAGCTGGCTTGAAAAATCGCAATAGACCAAAAGATATATAGTCGTAATGTTGGTGGCATACCTTTCACAGTGGTCAGGGTTTGGATTTTTAATGTAATTTGAATTATTTTTAGGAACACTTCTGGATTACTTTCACAATTTGATACGGCAACTTATACAGAAACTAATGGAAATAAAAAGCGCTAGATATGATGAAATGGCTTGTCAATAGAACAGTTGGTCACGCAGTGCTAGTGCTATTAGATTTCTATTAAAACATTGTGTGTGTCTGTGTGCATCTTTATGCTTCATGCGTATATAAACATGTTACACTGTAGTCCAAAAGAGCACATGTATTCAAAGGTAGCACCAAGGCCGTTGTTCCAGAGAATGATAGCGAGGGAAGATTACGAAGTCATAAGGATACTCTGTCGAGATCTAATGAAAGAAATATTTGCACCTAAAATATATACGCACACAAATTCGTGTATACACATGCGCGCGCACACGCACACTCACACACACACACACACACAAACCCAAATATACACATACACGCACAAATGCACTCACACACACACATATATAGACAAAATAAAACAAACTTGTGTGCGTATATATATATATATATATATATATATATATATATATATATATATATGTAAACAGTAAAGCCATTTGCCACATCAAAGTGGCTGTTGAATGTTACTATTAGATTAACCCCATGCAGATTCTGCGTCAGTTGGTTATCGGTGCAACACTCTGCCCCCTTTATATACAATACATTATTAGTAGGGGGAGCGAAGACTGACTCAGTTTCGAGCTATTTGGCTCATCTTCATCAATCACGAGAACCTGCGTACCAATATGGGAAGATTTTCGCGACCAGGTCCTTCAATGTGCTGCTGAAACAATGTGATATGCTACGGCCAGACACAGAGACTTGTTTAATGAAAATGATACTAAATTGGTTGTAGAGCCTCATACCCACAATGTATTGCTGCACAGAGGACTTTCAGCTGTGCAGCAAAATCTTTCAGCTGTGCAGCAAAATCTAGCACTTGCCTACTGTAGCAATGTAAAATCACTACTGCAGCGACGTCTCAAGAAGATGCAGAACATTTGGTGGGAAGATCATGCTCGTTGGTGGGAAGATCATGCTCGTTGCTGCTGATGCAAATGACAGCCAGAAACTTTACCATTTTATGAAGCAGGTTTATGAACCTTAGCGCTCTGCATCAACTCCTTTGCTTTCTAAAGAATCTTCTACTCTATTTACTAAATTAACAGAAATCACAGGTCGTTGGATTGATCACTTCTCTGAACTCCTGAACCATCAGTCAGTTGTGGATGAAACAGTGATTGATACTATGCAACAAAAACCTACCATTGGTTCCTGAAATTCCACGCCCTCAATAGATAAATTTGCTATGGAAAATACTTGGCAAACTTGAATGTCCGGATCACTCTGTATCTATAATTGAATTATTTCATGATGGGATGGAAGTTTGGGTCAATGTTGGTGGTGGCATGGCGGGACCCATTCCTGTAGAGAATGGTGTCAAGCAGGGTGACATTCTTGCCCCAACTCTCTTTATTTTTTTGTATTTTGCTGTTGCTTTTACTCATGCTTTTGCTAAGGTTAGCTCTCTTGGAATATATGTCAGGTTTCGATCTTCTGGTTGCCTATTTAATCTGCGCTGGTTTGCTGCCAATTCGAAGGTTTTTCATTCTCTCATTCGTTGCCTCCTTTATGCAGATGACTGTGACTTAGTCACTCATATAGTGGATGACATGCAAATACTTACGAATCGTATTTCTGCTTCTTGCAAGGCATTTGGACTCAGCATTAGCCTAGGTAAAACTGTTGTAATGTTCCAGCCTGCGCCAGGAAATCCACATGCGGAACTAGCTATCCTGGTTGAAAGAACAATTCTCAATGTGGTAGACAAGTTGGTCTACCTGGGCAGCACACTGAGCCGTTCTTGCTCCCTGGATAATGAAATATTTTTCAGGCTGCAGAGAGCAACTGACTCCTACTGATCTCCTCAGTCTCGTGTCTCGTCCCAGCATAGCATCACAAAACAAACAAAAATTGCTGTGTACTGTGCATGTATACTGATACCGCACCTTTGGTCCATGTCTCACATGAGTGAGATATGAACCAAATCACACTAGACAATCAAATATTTTGGTTCTGAAAAGGAGGTGAGGAAGAGTGGATCATCGTAGATGTAGCTCTCCCTGCGAGTATGAACGTAGCCTCCATAGAAGAAGAGAAAATAGAATACCAGGATCTGGCTATGGAAATACAACCGTGGAGGGTTTCTACGGACGTAATCCCAGTTGTTGCAAGTGCTGCAGGCACCGTTACCAACAGACTCACCAATCCCCTTATTGAGATTGGTGTAACTACGAGTGTGACATAAATTCAGAAATTTGACCTATTGACAAGAACAAGGAATATAAGAATTGTGCCTCAAAATCTTAGAAAACTGGTTGTGACCCGGTATCAAGGACATCAATTCTGAATGTAAAACATTCGTGTACACCATAAATAATAATAATAATAATAATAATAATAATAATAATAATAATAATAATAATAATAATAATAATAATAATAATAATAATAATAATGATGATGATGATGATGATGATGATGATGATGATGATGATGATAATAATAATATCTAAGAAAATGCCGTTACGTTGAGCTACTATTTCACCGAAATTTTCACTATAGCGAGTGTAAATAAAAATAATCTTTGTAGTACGAACATGCAAAACTTTTCTCATTTATTCAAACGGGATATTTCTAATATCTGTTTTCTCCTTTTACTCAAATTGTTTTTTTTAAGCTAACTTTATCGAGCTAACAGTTTTGTCGTATAACTGCGAAACAGCAAGTCATCTAAGGCTTATTGATAATCTCTTTCATAAAAGATTCTCGTAAATTATTATGCATTTAGAGATAGATACACACACAGACTTACACTCACATACAGACACATACACACACATACATATGTGTAATGTGTGTATGAATGTATTTATATAACTCTTTTTCTCTTAATGTACAATAATTTGTAAGAACCATTTTTGAAAGAGATTATTACTGAGTTTTAGATGTCTTTGTGTTTCACTGTTACATAAGAAGGAGTCCTTAGCTCCAAAAGCTAATTCCTTAGAAAAGGATTTTGAAAGAGCAGATATCAGGAATGATCCAGTTAAATAAATGGGAAGTGTCTTGTATGTTTGTATTGCAAGGATTATCTTTATTTACACTTGCAAGGGAAACTGAAAAAATGTTGGTGGAACTGTAGCTCATCTTAGCGCTATTTTTGTTAACGATATTATATCTGTATATGTTTCATATTCGTTTTCGGAAAATCACAGTAACGTCTATACTACATGAAGGAATGAGCGGTACAATTATCTTGTCCGATTTTAACGCCTCAGAAAATTAGTGCTGCTTTGCATCTATTACATACAATATTTGAAGCCATTGCACTTTAATGCAGATTTAGAGGTGAAATTTGTATTGTAAAATTTGGTTCACAGAATGGTAAATACTCAACTCTATAATCTATTTTTAGACTCGTAGATATATCTTTTTCTTTTGAATTCAAAGTATTATAGCTACTCAAATTAAGATTTCTAACTTGTTTACGTGATGTTATTCAAGACTACGGCACTTTAATTTCTCATCATTCACCAGTGCAAATGGATGTGTTACACGCTTATCTGCAACTATGTTAGGTTCTTTAAAACATTAAAATGATAACATAATAACAAGAACAACAGTGGCTACGAAAAAACGTGATGCCGCCGTAGATAATAAACAGGGAAATTAGTCAAAACATTAATTCCGGTTAATCCCGATTTCGATAGTCAAAGATAGAAGTTTGGACAAAGCAAGTGTTTATCGGGGCCAAGATAAAAATGCGTATCAAACGTAATTGAAATGTGATAATAGTGGAGATGGAGGATCTATTAATACTTTTGCTGAAATGTTGTAACCAGAAGCAAATAATGATTGTGGCAAATAATCTTAAAGTTAACGGTCATATATTTTCTCTCAAGAAAATAAATATCAAGAGGGGCCAGCAAAATTACGTTAGAGATTTTCAATACTCGAAAAAATATTTTCTGAACAGACGCAAAAATTACAGAAGCTACGAGTAAAAATTAAAATGCTATAGTTAAATACCCTGCTAAGTTAAAGAAAAGAATTTTTTTTTAAAATTACGTGGATCGTCAAATCTTCAACGCAGGCAAAATAGGTTTCTAGAAGAAAATGCCACCAGGAGATTTTTTGGGCAGCATGTGGAGCATCGCAATCAGGCTGCAATGCATCAAAAATCGCTAAATCTTTTTACTAGGAGGCAATGCGATATGAACTTCAAATTGATGCTTGTTGAATTCAAGAGATTTTAAAGGAGACAGGAAGTAATGTCTTCCATTTATTGGGCGATCAACAAAAAGTTGCGGGCTACCTAATCCTGATAGAAGATTTGTATGTTGCGTTTTTGTCTTGAAGTCTAAAGTTATTGGAAGTATATCAGTTCAGCTTTCACAATCGTTTTCATGCTTGATAATTATTCTAGTTATCCTAACTTGCTTAGTGATTATAATAATGAATAAGCTGTATTATCTTTATCGCTAAAGTCGACATCGTTATTACAGCCAATAAACCAAATAACAATAGCTAATCATACATTGTTATTATATACCAAGAACTTTCGCGCAGGCAATCCGATTCACAACAAGAGATGTTATTAGCCTTCAAGAACTTTAGAAATATATATAATTTAAACAAGCAATTTTAAATATTCACAATTTAGAGGAAAACGTGAGGGCCAGGAAATAATTTACTTTGGACTAAACAACAACCGTTTATCAGAAATACAGTTTGTGATCAGTTTGCCGAGGTTTAAGAGAGATATTAAAAAATCGTGGATAGTACCCTCTCTCTCTCTCTCTCTCTCTCTCTCTCTCTCTCTCTCTCTCTCTCTCTCTCTCTCTCTCTCTCTCTCTCTCTCTATCTCTATCTCTCTCTCTCTGTGAATATATGCCTTCTGTCTGACTTGATAGTTTCCTAGTTAGCACCCATACTCCAGTGAGAAGAGTAACATCATTAAAATGTATAATTAAATGCGTGATAAATTATAAACAGCAGTGACGATTAGACTAATAATAATTTACTGCTGAATTGGGATTCAATGATTTGATTATCGATTTTAATTTATTATATATATGGAATACCAGGCGTATGATGATTTAGTTTATAAAGGAAAAGAAAAGGAACAAGGATGCTAAAGATGATATTTTAAAGAGATATATATATATATATAACAGTATTAATAAAATAGATAGAATGAGTAAAAGATTTTATTGGGTACGACACATGGTTCGACCCGTTCAGGGTCTCTTCAGGTACATCAATGAAACGTCTCACTAGAGATTTTGTAAGTCGGCTTACGTACCGCTATATGTCCATCAAATTCTCGAATTTGATGTATATATATATGTCTGTGTGTATAAATATATGCCTATATGTATTTATATATCTATAGGTTCATGTGTGTATGTATTACTGTTCGTACTTTTATTTGTATGTACATATTTGTTATATTGTGTATATGTATATATGTGTTTCTGTATGTATTTTTTTGACAGGCTACAGACTAGGTACCTATTGTAGGATGAGCAATTTTTGGAAACCATATTTCGCGTTGGAAATAAGCATAGAATGTTTATACTGCACTTGTATTTGATTTCCTGGGAAATAGAAAGCCATCAAATAATGAACTTGTGCAAACCCTGTTAACCAGTTTTCGGGCACTACTTTGCAACCTGAGTGTAATAGTGCATTCACCTATTGTAGGATGAGCAATTTTTGGAAACCATATTTCGCGTTGGAAATAAGCATAGAATGTTTTTACTGCACTTGTATCTGATTTCCTGGGAAATAGAAAGCCATCAAATAATGAACTTGTGCCAACCCTGTTAACCAGTTTTCGAGCACTACTTTGCAACCTGAGTGTAATAGTGCATTCACAGACAACAAATACGAGATTTCAGTATTAGACAGATCCCACTGAGTGGACACATAGACATCTGTGCAAAAGATGTCCCCCAAATTCCAAGTCTCTCCACTTTACTTTTGGTTAGTCAATACCACAGACCAAGCACGGATAAACAAAGAAGATATATTTATTGACAAGTGCAAATGAAGACTAAATAAATTTTAACAAACTACATTCACGAACAATTACTCACACACAAACCGACTCTGCTGCTTGGCATGTTGAATTTATACAGCTAACTTGGACACATATTATGAGTTTCCCCAGTATGACACTAACGCACAAATTTAGGGAACGAAATTTGATGACTGCATAAATAGATACAAACAAGAACAATTCAACCACTGGGCTACATAGAAACAACTCCTGCCATTCTACTACTTGTCAGATTAAATTTAGAATGCCTTGTTTGGGTCTGCCACTAGACATGTTCACTCATCCATGTCAGCCTTAACTTTCAGCACAAAAAATATAGTCACATGATATTTGCGCACAGACATAGCGGAGTGCCTACAAAAATTTCTAAAGCTAATCCCGTGCTAATCTTCTACCACACTTATAAAATCTACAGATAAAATCGAGGCAGCCTTGATTGTTTGGACACATCTACTCGACTGTGACAGCTTAAACTTATGGCGCCAACCATATTGTCACATGACATTAAAAGACGGGTGTAGTGGGAAATTTACAAATATTTCTAAACCTAATAACTTGATCATCTTCGGCTAATCAATTCGTATCCAAAACCGATACTAATTTGAGCTATGTTATATCTATAAATACAAGAGAATTTTTAAACTCTAATCAGAAGGCAAGCAGTTGCAGCATAGCTCCATGTTTTTCTATTTCAGTTTTTGGAAATCAAAGACATCTGTGAAATAGGTTAAGTCTGTTTTTATGCGACATTTTCTATCATTAATAAAAGTGTCAGCATTTTGGACGACACGAATATGCTAGTAAATAATATTATGTAAATATTTGGTTGAAAACCACTTTGGGTAGAAATAGTCGAAGGCTACCTGTGAGACTCACTTTTATCTCTTCTAGTAATGACAGTTGTTCTACCCTTGTACGAAAACAATCCTTCGAATTCCTTTATCCTTTTAAGAACTTTATTCGTACCAACGAAAATTCTATGCCTACAAGTGTGTGGATTCGATCTCTACAAAAAGGTTTTTCAACCTAATACTTACAGTTTGTTATTTATAGGTGTCTTGTGTGATTCGAAATATTGCAGGAAAGGATTAGTTAATATTCTCTCAAATGTTTATAAAATGCTTATGACGTCGACAATATATATATATATGTGTGTGTGTGTGTGTGTGTGTGTGTGTGTTTGCTTGGGTGTATATATA
>NC_068988.1:70127169-70129958 GCF_001194135.2 Octopus bimaculoides | reverse complement strand
ATATACATGCATATATCTTTGAAGTTCATTACCTCTAAAAGATGATTCCCCTTTAATTCATGTATCTTTGACCAGGAGGTTTTGATGACGTCCAACGATCGTTATCAATTTCAACCCTGAACCGAAATATCCTCTAGTTGGTGGGTAGGCAGTGCTTGCCAATGCATCTTTTCTTCCCGACTTCCCATTAAATATTCTCTCTTTGCCCATAACAAGAGGCTCTTTGTGCTGCTTCTTTCATCCTAAGCGCAGATACCTTTCTCTTCTTTTTCCAATGGCTGTAAGCATTCTCCATACTGACTGGATATGAATACTTTTCAACCAACCTCGACTGGCAATAGCGATGGCTGCAATCCCTGCTCCCTGCAATCTTGCAAATAATTCTGCTACTAGGCACTCTTCCATTCAAAGATTTGATCCCACCATACCACTCACTAGACTGTAAGCTTAAGCAGGATTTATCTACATCCGGCTTCAGGGTTATTTGACCGGCCTGGAGAAAATTCAGATTTTCTCCAATTTACTTTCATATGCCATGACTAGACCTTTTGCAGTAAACCACTTTCTTTGCTTCCTGTAGTCAATACCTTTGCCTCTTCCCTCACAAATTTGATTGATTGTGTTTTCCCCAATTGTTGATGCTCCTTGTGTTTCCCTTGCTCTAGGGTGTGAGCGAGTGTCATGCTCACTTTGTCATGACATTTGTTATCATGACAACATCTGATTAAAACAAGATGCGAAGCAGAGTTCTATTCTTTCTACAAAGCCTACACAGCTGATGCCCCATCTGTGGAGGTTTATTAGTAAGAGGAGCTTGTTATACATCGCTCGCAGCAGGAAGAAGATACGGAAAGATACTAGTTTCCACAGGTCGGTCTATCCACTTTAACTTTTCTTTGGGATTTCCCATTTAGTGAAGAATCAGTAGAACTTTTTTCTTTCCCTCGTGTGTTGTGCTTTTACTTGGATCATAGCCTATTTTTGCTTGGTATCTGATTTCCTCTAATGTTGGAAATGAGTTGTGTTATTTCCATTATCCATCTGCAGCGCTGACCGTGCTGCTTGCGTCCTGATCTTGTAGTGCCTCTTATATGTCGGACACGTTTATCCTCTGAAGCTCTGTACATCATTTTAACTCTTCACTTTGCGATCTTGGAAATCGCCACTACAGCTTTGAGTGTTTTCTTCTAGCAGACCGAGTGACTTCAAAGTGGCTTTTACCTTGACTAGTTTTCTCTTTGGTCATCTACTATCCCATCGTGCCTCTATCTTAGATATTCTATTTCAGATATCTCCAGTGTTACAGTCAGATGAAATTTCTAACAAGATTTCTAGCATCTCGATCATCACATTGTAATTTCTCGTTTTTCATGGTCTTTTGTTTTTAATTTATTATTTCCCAAATATATATTTTATATACTGAATTTATTAATATATACGATGTTTGTCTTCCATAATTTAAGTAAATTTCATTCATATCTCGACTCAGAAACAAACAAAAAAACTATATAAATTCATTAAATTATTGAACACGTGGTTCTCGCGTTGTATTGAGGACACTCAACTAACATCTAATTTGTCTTCTATTTTAGAAATATTTTCATCTTTTCTCTTTTGACTGCATCATTAGCGTATCTTTAAATAATATTTAGATAATTTTTTGAATATTTTATATTTGCTAGCATTAATGATTGAACCAATTTTGGCAATTTCGTGCTTTCTATTAAGTGTTTCCAGTTCTTGCTTTTGGCAATGCATGATATATGAACATGTCAAGAATGAAGACATGATGATCACCAACAAAAACAGAGCGATCAAGAGAAAGATAGAATAAGTTTTGTTAGTCAATAATTTAAAATATATTTTATTCTCAATTGTCTTTTATTATTCCAAATCTCGATTCGTAATTTCTTCTGCCACTGTATAAAAATATATTCATGTTTATATTTCTCATGACATTGGCCTTCCCAAGAAATCGCGGAATAAAATACTAGGCAATTCTAACAACAGTCAGTAGCAAAATAAAACGAATCTAATATTAAATGTTGTTTATTTTTGACATCAAAATTCAGTTTTAATTGATTGAGAATCTTTGCTTTCGTCATATATTGATTATTTTTCCAGTGCAAGTTATCGCTGTCTACATTTTTTCCAAATTAATATTTTCAATAAACAATGTTTGCGCTAATTCCCTTATTCCATATTTAAAAACAAAAACGTAATTTATCCAGCAACTTTCAGTTGATCACGTCAAGCTGATAATGTGTTTAAAAACACAGAATTGCACTAATGCATCGCTACTTCTTTATATATGTGAGAGCAAGCGTTATAATTAAAATAATACAAAATAAACCCATAGATTTCAGTTGGCACTTCTTGTGATAACTAATTCAGATTAATTAAATAATGCATATATATAAATATAATTATACGTAGATAGGTAAGAGTAGGGTACCAGATAACTGAGATTGTAATGTTGCTGGAAACTACAGTGGAGCTAATCTCAATTCTCTGTCCATGATCATAACATGCAATCTTTTTTTAGAATCAATCCGGTGGAAATTAGCTCCTACCATAGCCTACTTTCTTTTATGACGATTTTGCCTGTTGAAACTATTCATATAAGCTATAAGTTTATGTAAGCTTACCGTGCGCAGAATGGGTACAAGGGGTGATCAAACTCTGCATAAGGAGTAGACAACCAGCATAGATAGATAGATAGATAGATAGATAGATAGATAGATAGATAAATAGATAGATAGATAGATAGATAGATAGACAGACAGACA
>NC_068988.1:70116595-70127106 GCF_001194135.2 Octopus bimaculoides | reverse complement strand
ATAGATAGATAGGTTTCTTTATTAGCCACACAGGGCTCAACACAGAGGGGACAAAATACAAATGTAGAGTTTTTTTTTTCGAGGGGGTCGAAAACAAAGCAGAAAAAAAAAACCCAAAAAAGATAGATAGATAGATAGATAGATAGATAGATAGATAGATAGATAGATAGATAGATAGATATCAAACCACACTCATGCCTTCTTCAAAGGTCACAGACGCACAGGATAATATAGTCCTAGACACACAAAAAGACGGTTTGCTAGTGATAGGAAAATCTTTCATCGTAAGTTATAAGCCTACTCGGTGAGAGCTACTACGGTTACCAATAACAGGGAAAACGGCAAATGTTCTAATTTGACATATTACTGACTATTTTAAATTACGCTAGATGCAACTGAATCGTATCAATTCTACAGAGAGCTATTATATCACTACTCCCACCCAACAACATAACACTCTAAAGATATTAATGAATGTATTTGCAATTTGCCCAACAAATAAATTAAATACGGCTTTTACAGAAACCTGTGTAATTGTTTCATCCCCGTATTGCCTTCGTAGAAAACTCATCGCTGTAGAAAATGTCTCGACTAAAATAAAAGGAAAAATAAAACATATTTACAACAGCAACATGTCGTTGAATCTAAGAAATTTGGAATATTTAACCGCAGGGTTCTTCAGAGTTTCGTATTCCAAGTTTGTTTTAATATCAGAATTAACTCTCGAAATTAATCATGAAAATTTCATATCCAGATTTTCTTTTTCTTTTTTTTTTTCATTATCTTTGATTTCTATAACAATGATAATAATAATAACTACAACAACGACAACAACAACAACAACAGCAACAACAACAACAATAATAATAATAATAATAGTAACAGTTGTTGTTAGCATTCTGTTTTCAATTTCATTCTGATTAGATCTTAATTAGAGTTTGTAAGTTCATTCTGAGTTTGAAGAATACATGTTAATTATTATATTTTAAATCATAATTGTACTTGATTTTTGAAAAAAAGTGTCAAAGTTACTGAAAAAGCTATTGAAAAATGGTTTTTATTTCAAATTTGTATCACATAAAAATTACTTTATTTCAATCTTAAAACATTCTGCATTAACAGGACCATTTTAATCTTCTCTATTAGAGGAAACAAACTACTAAAATAAAAAATAAAACCAACTACCAGAAGAAAACAAGAAGGAATTGTCTAAAGTTATAGAAAAATTAATTGCAAACAACATACAGATGCAACAGCTACCAGTTGAAAGTACTGCTACGAGACACTAGTAAGTTTCTAGGAGACATCAGATCAAAATGCGCAACGATTTGGGGCCATCCACTCGATGGCATTATTGTATTTGTCCCACCCTCCACACACTGAAATGAAGCTCCACTCGCTAGATCAACTGGCTACCATGTTTCACTTAATATTCTTCTTCCTATTATTCATTGTCTTTTTTTATTCAAATCCAGTGGCTTGTCTTCACTGTAGCCTGAATATCTCTCATGATAGCTTTACATTGATTTGGGCCTAGCGACAACCATCGCCTCATACTGTTTCAAATAAATCCTTTGCATTCATGTTCGCCTGGATAATGTTTTGCTTTTCTGTCTGCGTTTTCACATTCCTGAAAACATTGTTCATAACGGTCGATCTTTCGTTTCTGTGCTGTGTTCATATTATCTTCATGGATAACAGTTAGCTCGACTAGACTTACCATCTCCAGTTGACTATTTAGTTCCTTTAAAGCTAGTATGTGAAGACTCTTATACGCTTCCAGTAGCACCTAACAAACAACATAATTCAACCCTGATGAATTCTTATCACAATGGTTATCGATTACGGTCCTTATTGTAGATGGTAAACTGGCAGATACTTTGGAGTATAACACAAAATACCTTGCAGTATTTCTTTTGACGCTTTGCACTTTGAATTCAAATGCTTATGAGACCCAAGAACTCGATTTTATTTGCCTATGATTCCGTTAAGCTGACAGATATCTTAATTTGTCGGGCGTGATGTATTGCGGTATTTCTTTTGACTCTAAGTGTCGAGCTCCTGTAGGAGGGACTTCTTCTATAACCCTGTTAAACTCCACACCACACTCATTAGGACATTAGGTGGTTTAAGAGGAGTTCACTTGTATGCGTGTTATGAGCCAGCAGCTTTGATCACCACTTTTTAACTTCCTTGAAACGGTTTTGAAGACAATGTAATTATATGCATTACTGGGTGAGGTAAAAGTACAACGTTTAGAAAGCAAGTATTTAATAATTATTTAATAATTACTTTCTTTGTACGAAGCGTCTCTATTCCGGAGATCAACTATAAAATATTAGTCATAAAAGAGATCTTTTACACTCAGAACCACGCTAATAGCATCGGAATGAAATTTAGGATTTCTCGGTTTTCTGTAAATCGATTTTGATAAAACTTCTTAGCTGGTTTGCACACTATGGCAACACCATTGGTATGTTTTTATTATTCTGTGTAACGTTTTTTTTTCTTTTTTATTTCAGATTTTTCAGTTTTTAGGTGAATCATGCTAATAGCTTTTGAATGAAAATAACCCATCTAGCCAATATTTTCTTTTAGAAAATGAAGGGTTTCTTCAATTTCTTAATAGTAGACTGTCAACTTCTTAATAGTAGCAGGTTGGACTGCCTCTGCTACAGCTTTGATGGTCGCCCATAAGATACCTCTCGACGTAAATTAGCCTCCATCGGCATAAATATCTTGTTTAATGATGTACCAAAGAGTTTCGACAGGGTTGAGATCCGGAGATGCAGGCAGCCACACCATCAACCTTTCACCTTGTATGCCGTAAGGCCCTATTAATGTTTGGGTGTTCCAAGCAGAGAGGGCGGGAGCGTTGCTATACATGCGAATATACGAGATTCCTTAGAAGTGACAGCGGTATGTCATCTAGCCAGGGATCCAAGATCTACTTCAGGAAATTGCAGTAGGTGGCAGCGGTTACTTTAACAATATGACTCCTCTACCCTGTTGCTGAAGTCGTAAGTTGGGTCTCCATAATAGACCCAACCAGTTGCTCAACCGTCAGATCCGTCAAGGATCACCTTGGCTTCGTCACTGAACAAAACACAACACATGTCTAACGTTATGCACTTTTGGCCCCATTGAAGCTTCAAACTCCTGTGACGGGGCGTTAAAGGAGGCAATTTCAAAGGTTCTCGCATGGAAGTCATGGTCCCGATGATGCGATTTCTGGTGGTTTTTGGTAAATGAGGAAGTTCGGAGGCGGTGAAAATGGCTTTGCTTGTTTATCCAGGTTTCTAAAATAATTTGTGGCCAATATTCCTTAAATCCTTAGCTGTCACAGTCTTGGAAGTCCCCTAACTTCTCCGCAATGAGATGAAGAGAGGTGCCGTTAGCACTTTCCTTGATGATGACAGACTTTTCTTTATCGTTAAGGCCATTTCCACGTCCCATTGTTCTTAGGGAGGAGAGATGCTATTAGAATGGTTCATCCAAAAATTGAAGAATTTGAAATAAAAAAATGAAAGGACGTTACACAGAATAATGAAAGCATAACAATGGTGTTGCCATAGTGTGAAAACCAGCTGGAAAACGTTTTATCAAAATCGATTCACTGAAAACCGAGAAATCCTAAATTTCACTCGTATGCTTTTAACTTAGTTCTGGATGTAAATGCACGCTAAGTAGATATCCTGTATCAAATATTAGTTTACATAAACAAATTCATAATAAAAGCTTTAGAAACAACCACTTTTGTATTGAAATGATCTAGAAAACCATTATATATAATAGTTTCAGAAACTTTTCCTAGTACTAACGAATAACTTATAGTAACTACTTCAACGTTACAGTATGGAATATATATAATTGAAAGTTTCACAACTACGTCCAGTGTATGTAACAAAATGTCTTATGCATGTTGAGAGTAATGGAAATTGTGTCGGCCATGCACTCTTTTATAATCAGCAATACTGGGTTTCTTTCTGAAATTTACAGTACTGAAGCCTGTTTTTTTCTTTAATAATATGGATACAGCTTTTCTGGTATTTATTCTTCTGTTCTTTATTGTTTCGCTTTTTCACTGATTTCAATTAATGAACTGTGGTCATTACAAAACTCAGGTCTTAGTTCGCTCCCAAACTTAACATTCTCTATACAATGTCGGAATTCACTTACCAAATTAGCTATACTTTAGCCCTATTTCAGCTTTGTTTGTGTATACTCATGCCGGACGGTAATGAAAATCTATCACATCTTTGTCTGGCACTGTGCTTGTCAGAATATGTAATCCAATGTGATCTTAACATTTTTAAGGGCGCTGAAGTATGGTGAGGTATATGTAGCAGCGATTTTTAGTAGGGTGAGTGACCACTCAGATATTGGTGGAGGGGAGGGTCATACGATAAGGAGAATTGAACACATTACTCACTCATTTCGATACATTTTTCTCGGTGTTCTTTGCTCAAAGAAGGGACTCTTAGTCACAACAGAATGTTCAACTACCTGATTGGAAAAACTTGGCAACGCTTGAGAGCTTATTTAGTATATTCAAAGGAGTGCCTGAGATATAACAACATTTATGCAGGAAGCACAATCTTTCCATTATTAAGAAGCCCGTTGACATCAAAACTTTATCTCTTGAAAGACACTTAGACGCCTGCTGGAAGATATCTACACATCTACTAGAAGAGTAACGTCGATAATTTAGTAGCGTATTATCAACGTCTGTGGATAAGGAAATACTTAGGGCCGACTTTGGTATGAAAAACAAACAGATGAATGAATTGAACTTGCCGACGTAGAGAAGAGATTTCATAACGTAATGATAATTTCTAATCTAAAAAGATAGCTGGGACAATTTTGGAATTAAACTATTTAAAAATAGAATGCGATTATGTTGTGGAGAAGTGAATGTAAAGTTTGAGAAGTTAAGAGCTAACTTCAAGCTTGTTTCGGTATTGTAAGGTCTAGCCATGAGTACATCCCATTATCAGAATCAGCTATCTGCTGAAAAATTTGAATGAACAGAATGTGGCAACTTAAAGAATAAGTGGATTAAATTTACCCAGGGATGGCTTCTGCATAGAAAGCAGTATACTAAGTAGGAGCAATCCTAATTTGTATTATTATCCGAAACGTTTACAATAAACTATATTCAGAAAGCAATATTTAAAAACAGCTTTTTGAATCTCCATTCCATCTATTTTTCCCCATTATACTCTACTGTGACCTCTTGCGTATGAAATGACAGTTTCTAGCCACCATTAATGTTAACATGTCATATTGCATGTTTCAGTGCCCGACAAAGGTTTGTTTCAGGAGAAAATCAGTTAAATTTATTGTCTCTTCATTCTAGTGAGTGCAGTAGTTTTTATCACTTTTCCCTATGCGTAGTCACATATATGCTAGTTTTATACTCTCGGACAAACTAAGACAATGTGCAATGCTATAAATGTTTGGGGCTTGTGTAACCATCAATATCTCTTTAATGATACAGATGGGAAATAATCTCAATAGAGAACTAATTAGAAACTTTCTGATTATGTACAAAAAATTCTCTTTTGTACATATGTCCATCTAGGCCATTAGCTATGTAACCAAATGACTGAATACAAATCTTGAATAGATTTTTCACAAAACGAGAACTGATAGACAGATTTAGAATATTTAATTTCAATCTATGACATGAAGCATAAACTTTATGCAAAGCGTTGCTAATGCAGTCTTCTAAATTATATTAATATCTGTCTAGTCTTTCCCTTTCTGTCTCTCTGATAGCGATAAGTTCTCATTTTATTAAATAAAAATATATCAAAGCAGCTCACACATGAATTAGACACCATACTATGATACACAAATACGTTATACTTCCAGATTACTAATGAATTTCATGTACTTTTTATGCTAATATCAGCAAAGTAAGATAGTTAAAATCTGATAAACAGTTAATCCTAATATTCATATACAGTGTCATAATTCTGTGAAAATATTCTCATAAAAGTATAACATTTACACGAATCAATGCACGCATTATAAATACCAGATTGTTGGAATTGCTGCTTTACTGAAAACCGTGTGTTTTAATCTGTTCACAATATTTCGCAATTAAATGTCAGCAAATTATAATAAGGATATTTCTTTAACTTCAGTTGGTCCGTCGTAACATAAACTCGGCCGTTTCTTTGTATTTTTACGATGGAATATATTGAAATCATAAGGTGAAACGAAAATCGTTTTAAGCAACCAAATATCAAAATATTATGTGAATAAAATATAAATAATCTATATTTTACCAAAAGAAAAGATTAAAAAATACTTTAGCGATTCAGTACATGGGCAATTTGCTATAATAGTACAATTGTTATAATAGTACATTTTTTCACATTTATACTGTAGTATACTGTTGAATAATTTATAGTTCTACATAGTAACACAATAATATTTCATAAGAACTACACCAAAATACTGTCTTTACTGCATTACTAGACGTTTGTAGTTACGTAACTAGTCTAGTTACCTAGTAGATACTATATAGCTAGTCAAGTATGTAGTATCATAAGACCAGAGAGTAGTACATAAGTATTAATTTATTTCAATGAGGATTATATAACTTTAAATAAGAGAAATGCTAGCGGAAATTTAGGACATTAATAGACTGTCTAGATGCAGAAATACAAGAAACAATTTAAAGAAAGACAAGTTAGAAGGCAAAATGAAGGATGGACTGCGTTTAGCGAAGAGTGTGATTAAGTAGAATCATAGAAGACTTACAAATATAAGGTTAGATTTCCGTATCTTTATATTTAGGGAAATCGAGAGAAATAAGAATCATGAAAGTATTTTTTTTATATAGTATTTACTTCAGGAAGACCAGGAAAATAAGAAAGAAAGAAAGATCATTAATCTGACACAATGCACATGAATTATTGAAGAGAAATGGGAAACAAAATTTACTAAAGTACTTCAATGTCAAATTCAATAGAAAGAGCGTTAAAACATCCAAGACAATTAGATTAGTTAGTTTTGACGATTAATATAATGTACACCATGAACAATAGAGAAAGGCATTTCCTTGCAACAATACAACACAGAAGCCACTATGTGGTGACTCGAGCTGTTGCAAATAGCGGCAGCATTTCTTTCAAATTATATCCAACTACTTTAAAATGATCACGTTGTTATTATATTTTAAACAAGAGCACTCAAAGAGCGCAAACCTCCGCCAAAGCAACACCAACGTCCTCTCAACGATTAACCGGTAATGATTTTTAAAATGAGAATATCTGAAATAAGCTCCACTGCTCTCACAAACAAGAATACTAGAAATGAACCCGATCGCTCTCAAAAATTAAGTAAAAAAAAAAAAAACGAAAAATAATTGAGAATCCTTGTCCGGTACCGGATCGATCCCAAAATCTAATCAGTTCGTGCCAATTACGAGGTCAAACATCCCTAAAAGTTTCAACCCAATCCATCCAACGGATCTTGAAATATCTTGTCCACGGGCAAACAAAAACGACTGAAAACGAGTCTAGGACATTTACCCCCTCATAGACAATAACCCCCACCCCAAGCACAATTACTCCGGAGGACAACAAATGATGATTTAAAACTTCTTTATATATTGGAGAGGGGGTAATTAACCAAGTGGCTAATTGTCCTGGGGGTAGTTGTCGTCGGGGGGAATTGTCATATGGGGGTAATTGTCCTAGTGGGTTAATTGTCCTAGTGGGGTAATTGTCCTGATACGCTGAAAACAATACCCTCGCCTTCGCTAAGGCGGAGGTAATAAGACAGTTAATGTGCAAATAATGATATAGAAAAGTGGTATTAATGTGTTACCGAGATGAAAATTGCGGTTCATGACAATGAAGGTAATAAAAATTGTAGTAGCTTCAAATTTTGACACAATGCCAGTAGTTTTAGAACAGAGTAAATCAGGTATATCCAAGTACTTAACTGGTACTCTATTTCTATCGATGAAAGGTAAAATTAACCTCAGCAGTATTTAAACTCAAAACGTAAGGACATGGAAGAAATACTACCAAAGAAAAAAATATATTCAATGTAGTGATAATGTCAGAGTTTACTCAGCCCGATTTCAGTTTTGATTGTGTATACCCACGTCTAACAGTCAAGAAAAGTCATGAAGTCTTTCTTTTCTGGCACAGTGCCTGTCGGAATATATAATCCAATGTGATCTCAATTTTAAGGGCATTGAGATGTAATAAGGAATAAGTAGCAGCAATTTCTAGTAGGTTGAGTGACCACTCAGATAGTGGTGGGGTAGTTATACGGTAAGGAGGATTGGGCGCATAACTCACTCATTTCGTCATATTTCCTCGGCGATTCTTGCTCAAAGAATGGACACCTAATCGCAACAGAATATTCAACTACCTGATTAGAAAAGCTCATTAATGCTTGAGAGCTTAGGCTGTGTGGTAAGAAGGCGCAGGCGTGACTGCGTGTGGTAAGAAACCCGTCGTATCTATATTTGTGTGTCTGTGTATGTTTTATGTTTGTGTTTTGGTGTGTTTGCGTCCCCCTAACTTAGTGTTACAAAATAAGTACTAATCTTTACAAAATACGTACTAGAGTCGAATCTTCCGACTACAGTTCATCGAGGTGGTACTCCAGTATGGCCGCAATCTAATGACTGAAGCATGTAAAAGATAAAAGTAGCCTGTTGTGGTTGTAGCAGTAGTGGTTGGAATTGTTCTAAATAAATTTATGGGAAGCAACTGTTCTAGATATATCTACCGTTTTTAATATTTGCGTGGGTATTATTCTAAGATCCTTGTAGTGTACACACATGCACATACGCGCGCATGCGCGCATACAGAGGGTGTAATGGGTAAACTGTTGCCATTTTGTATTTTTTATTTCGTGCATGATTATTGTTTTTGACTTTGTCGACTACATTATAGTAGGGTCAGCTGAACACCATCCATGAGAAAAACAGCACCATGACATAATTCACTCTGCCAGAAATTTGGACGTGATATGCTGTACTGCTTGGCATTCGCGCCGGAAGCTCCAATACGAACATTAACATTTCAGAGTGTTTGAGTGTCAATCTGAGGATAGTGCAATCTGAGGACATGTACCGAGAGTGATAAAAATCAAGCATCCAGTCAACATCATGGTGTTTAGGATGATCACTCGTAATGGAGACGTTATACCTCCATTCGTCTTCCCACAGGGCCTCAGACTCTACTCGCAGGCCTACATCAAGTGCCTGGAGGAGGTAGTGCTGCCCTAGGTCAAGAGAGTGGCTACTGGAAGACGCTATATCTGGCAACAGGAGTCTGCACCATGCCACACAACCAGGTGAACCCACTCAGGGCTGTCAGACAATTTCTGCGACCACATCACCCCTAGCATTTGGCCACCTAACTCCCTAGACTGTGTGGGGCGCAGTTGAGCGAGAGACCAACAAAACTCCTTCTAACACCAAAGATTAACTGAAGGCAAGGATTATGGCAGCAATCACCAACTTAAACAAGGAGACCGTCCAGAAGAGTTTCAGAAGTCGTCTGGCGACCGTGGTTGAAGCTAATGGTGATTTTATTGAATATATTTACTGTGAAATATTTCTAGATATTTTTATGTAATTTTGGTAAATATATCTATTAAAATGAGTTGTCTGTGTTATTTTCATTTTTGCGTAATTTAGACGACAGTTTATTCACTGCACTCTATTTATATATATGCACACGCGCCTCTGTGTACGTATATGCGTGCAATTGTATATATGTACATAGATGTGTATGTGTATTTATGTGCGTGCGCGTACATATCCGTATATATGTGTGTGTGCGTATATATGCATGTACGTATGTGCGTGTGTGTGCGTGAGTGTGTGTGTATGTGTCCGAACATTAGTAGATACATAGATGTATATGTGAACGACCATGTATATGTACGTAAATACCGATTCTTAAAGGTTAGCTAAGGACAATCGCATGTGTAACCAACCATGAAGAACAAATCAGCAGTATAAATAAAATCAAATGTCATTGCCTTTAAAAATGCAACCACTTTAACAGTAACAGAATCGCCGCCCCACTACATCTATACATTTAAAGCAGTTTGCCAACAACACACCTTTGATAAACCCAGTAGTTACTACTAACTTCAGGCCACGACAGACAGAGAGGATGCTCTTGAAGCCGAGAATTTGAACTTACGGAAACAATGTTTACATATCGCCGCGGGAAATACAACTAGATCTTATGACACAGGGAAACGGTTGCATAATCAAGTACCTGCACGCCTAGAGAAGTATGTTGCGTAGAAACAATTGTAGTGACTGAAAATAAATGTCCAACCGTACTCCTTCTTGTTGACTCCAAACTTTTTCAGTTATATGTTCACACACGACAGAAGCCCAAACGCAAACCAGGAAGTACGTATTATACTACTACTGGATAGCACAGGGTTGAATCTGAAGGTGGACGAGCTTTATACTTTAAACGTTCTTCACAGAATATGCCATAACTTATATA
>NC_068988.1:70104491-70116522 GCF_001194135.2 Octopus bimaculoides | reverse complement strand
ATATAAGGACTGCGAATTGTCAAAATCGTTAGTACGCCCGGCGAAATGCTTAGCGGTATTTCGTTACGTTGAGTTCAAATTCCGCCCGGGGTCGATGAAATTAAATACCAGTTACGCACTAGGGTTCATGTAATCGACTTAATCCCTTTGTCTGTTCTTGTTTGTCCCCTCTATGTTTAACCCCATGTGGGTAATAAAGAAATAAAAATATATATAATGAGATTCCACGCAGTTTCCGTCTACGAAAGCACTTGTCGGCCCGGGGCCATGGTAGAAGACATTTTCCTAATGTGCCGCACAGTGGGATTGAACTCTAAACTGCGAGGTAGAAAAGCAGGTATCTTAACCACTGTCACTGTGACAGTTAAGTCTTTATTATTGTATAAAATATTTTAATTATCTATACGAAAATCGTTCATGTTTATTAGAGAAAGAGTAAATAGAATAACCGAGAATAACTTATCATAAAATTTACCAAAAGGGTTCTGTATGTCACCTGAGGCTATTCTATCAAAGAACTAAAAATCCCAGTTTTTATAACGCCCCACAGGGCTTCAAGAAACTTTGAATATAGTATTTGGTGGTAAGATTTCGGTTCACTTAGTTACACACCAGCTGATATGACTGACTGAGCCATGTTTGTGTAGATGTTAATGCCTTTTATGGCAGCACATTTTTACTAATCTGGCCTTGCCTTTTTTAAATTTTTTTTTTGCAGTACGGTAGGCCGTGGTCGTGAGCTAGGAAATCCCAAAGTAAAGGTTCAAAATTCAGTTGGAGCCTCGTTACAAGAATCCACTTGCAGTGAATTTGTTATAACGCAGACGAAATGAAAACATTTACACATACCAAAAAGATCAGTAGTTAGAACCACTAGAAGAAATACGTATCATATCATAAAACATAACGACAAGTTCACAATAGATACAAAGTTCAGAATAGTCCACTATATGTATAAATTGTTATAGCATATATACATGATACTATACATAATACATGTGTGTGTAATTAAAAGATCAATGTATTCGCCAGTCAGTTTTAGTAATAATATCTTTTTTAGGAGCAATAACTTTGTGTCCTGAGGGTGTCTGTTTATGTATAAGTGATTTTGATGTTATGTGTAAAGATGTGACTGTTTCAGTCGCATTTACATCAATGTACACATTTTAAAATTCTATCGACGCTGTCTCTTTTTTAATATATGCATTGATAATACATTTATACCATGCCTGTAAGACACGATAAAATCTGGTATATGGTGAATGTAGAGGCACTTGCACCGCTTCGTTACAGACAAATGCATGAGACCAGGTTGTGATAGAATGATGATGGTGGGTTGTATGACTGTGATGACAATTGTCAGCATCTTTCCGGTTGGGAAACAAAGGTGATGTCATAAAACAATTCCGCTGGAATTGTTTTAGGTCAGCCTTTATCAGTTTTCTTCGACAAAATATAGGCGCAGGAGTGGCTGTGTGGTAAGTAGCTTGCTTACCAACCACATGGTTCCGGGTTCATTCCCACTGCGTGGCACCATGGGTGAGTGTCTTCTACTATAGCCTCGGGCCGACCAAAGCCTTGTGAGTGGATTTGGTAGACGGAAACTGAAAGAAGCCTGTCGTATATATGCATATATATATATGTATATGTTTGTGTGTCTGTGTTTGTCCCCCCAACATCGCTTGACAACCGATGGTGGTGTATTTAGGTCCCCGTAACTTAGCAGTTCGGCAAAAGAGACCGATAGAATAAGTACTAGGCATCCAAAGAATAAGTCCTGGAGTCGATTTGCTCGACTAAAGGCGGTGCTCCAGCATGGCCGCAGTCAAATAACTGAAACAAGTAAAAGAGTAAATAGAGTAAAGAGTAAAATAGAATAAAAGACAAATGTTCCAAAATTCCAACCATCCATTGGTGTTGCCACATGCATTAAATAATGTTTTAGTTGGTGGTGGAAACGTTCTAGCAATTTCTTTGCCTCAGAATGATAGGCTGTAGAACGAATCCACTTTGTGCTCGGCAATTTGCTTAGCTGAGTGAAAAACTAGATTCGAATTGATGGCCTCTGTGGGTTGTTATTGTTGCTGAAGTTCCAAAACGTGAAATCCTGCGGAAAACAACACTTACGCTACCGTTACAGATGAAAAACCTCTACACGGAACGGTTTCAGGCCACTTACAGAAACAATCAATACAGACCATCAGATACGTAAAGTGCTGAATAGGTGATAAGGATCCAAGAAGATTTGCGTGTATGTGTTGAAAATGAGCATCCAGTGTGGCAGAAATTCCTGTGTGATCTCTCATGCGTTGATGAACTTTTTTTGTTTGATGAAATACACTATTCCTTTTCCGATAATGAGTATTTCTGTTTATAATTGGCTAAACGAATCAAGCTGAAATGAATTTTTCGATGTTGCAAATCATAGACGGGATAAATTATAAAGAGCAGACTGAGTTTCTATATTTAGGAGGCTTAGAAGTTTGTTGAAGACCAGTAGAAATATCACACCAAATATATTTTGTTGAAATAGGCAGAATAACAGGACAGAACTCTAAAGAAGGTGCCACGGAATTATTTAACTGTACTAGTTCTTCATCTGATTCTATGTCCATAGCCTTTTTTCCAAATCAATAGAATCACTGGAGTGCAGAGAATTCACGTGAACTCAGGATGTAGCATCAACTGTGTATTTATTAGATCCATTGATATAACAAATATCGGTCGTTATCTGCAATACAAAATCAAGATACTTAATTACCCTTGGAGAATATTTACCAAGTTTAGACTGAAAAGCAAAGTTAAAGGTTCATGACCAGCATATATGACAAAGTTTCTTCCTTCCTGAAAATGGTGAAAGTGCTTAACTGATTAATATACTGCTAACAATTCCAACCGAAAGTACTATGTCTAGACTCAGTCAGTTTCAAACGCTTCAAGAAAAACAGAAACAAAATCGCCAAGAATCTTGAATAACTCGTCGTAAAAAACCAATTCCCACGTCAGGAGCATTCACTGGCAGAAAAAAGGATCCATCGGATATCGGGTGAGTCAATAAAGTGGCCTGAATAATTTCTTTGTCATCTTAAGCGACTGTCATTTTGCGAAACAATTCAGTCGTTTCAGCACAGAGAGAAATAAGCCATCTGTAGAAATTCATTAAGCCAAGAGATTCATGTAATATTCATATCGAAGTAGGAGTTGGAAATCGTACAATTATCTCTACTCTTTCTATCATAGTACTAAAACACTGCTAACAGTGTTGTGGTCTAAAAAGATTTAAGTTGAAACAACTAAGAGACATTTACTAGGGTTAATAAAAACTCCGTAATGTGCTAATTTAGTAAAGAGATTATTTACCTGATATTCGTGTTCCGATTCCGAAGTGGTAGTGACCAATAAATCATTGATATAAAAAAGAAAGCAGAATTAAAACTGTGGTTCAATTCATCAATAAATCTAGCAGACATTTGCAGAATTCCTGATCCCATAAGGCATTCTGACGAATTCATGTAGTCTAAAAGATGTGATAACAGATGTCGTATGAATGTGACTGGATTATATCGAAATCTCGATATCTTCAAAACAACTCTATCTCTATGCAGAGGAGATAAACAATCAGGAATGTCAGGAATAGGATATTTATCTGACACCATTTTGGCATTTAAAATCTTATAATTCCCATAGAGATGCCAATCAACTTCACTATCTTTCGGTACTACATAAAGAGGAGATCAATTACTAGAAGAAGTTTGAATAATACAGAGTTTCGGTTAAATGCATCTTCATCAATTTTCATTCTGGCTAGAGTAAGACGTCTAAGACGAACGAGATTTCGAAGAGAGTCAGAAAGATAAACTAAGCGACTTATTTTAGAAGTACCAGGGATACAGTTAACATTATTGTTTGGCGTCTACGTTTTTCGGTTGCTTGGAAGCAGATTTAAAAGACCAAGGGGGCACGTAGCAATGAGCCTGCGATACCAACACTGTAGGATTTCTCCTACAAAAACTAGAGGAGCGTTTATCCTCACCAATTTTCTGGAACGTAAAATCGAATGCGCAGAAAAAGTGCTCCAAGCTGTTCGATTTTTTACATGTCTTCGGTAAACTTAAAGAACGCTGCCATTTCTGAAGAAATAAAGCAAGCTGAAAGGAGTAGACGGAGCTAGAGGTGATATATCGCTAACTATGCTAGTTTATCAACAAAACTACAGTCTCTAATAGATGCTATAATTGTCTATACATTTGACAGTAAACGTGAAAGGAACAAATATTTCATGAAAGATAGATTCATTTGGGAAATAGAAGGTCCTTCACTCTTCGTAATAGTTTTGAAGGCCTTTTATCCTCCAAGGTTTCACTGGGAAGACGTTCATCGAAATGCTAAGAGAACTGGACGTGCGTTTTAATATCTCTAATTTAATTTCCTGATATGAAATTGCACCTGTAAGTGCTGTAATTACGTCATTTAGCTCACCGCTTCGGGTCGTTGAAGAACATTTATTAATATATCGTGTTAATGAGATTCTGACTGTATTTGTTGGCTAAAAATTGAAGTTCCATTTGCGCGAACCAAATCACAGCATCTCTAGCCCAAAGTAGAGGAGTGGAAAAAAAAATTGCAGTTTGCGATGCTGAGGCTCAATTTAGGCATGAACCTTGTTTGCTTACGAAAGCCCATCTACAGATATCAGCTACCAGGCACGAGTTTATGGCGGAAACCGATCGTATTACTGAAGATACATCTGGGTATCCTTGAATATCCGAGGAGTGCATATAAAAATGTGTAAATTCATTGCGTTCATACCTGATGAGCCTTAACTTAAGAGTAATGGTGAAATAATAGTGATGCGATGTATTAATTCATCGTAATCTTTGTTTTGTTGTCACTTTATGACTGAAAGTTGATTTTTGATACAGATTGATCTTCTCTGAATGTACCCTTAAATGGTTGAATGCACCGGTATCGTCGTTAGGAGTTTATCCAAAGTTCTTTAATGCCTCAGTAGAAGTCCCTTTTATACTTCTGACTTCTTTTGGTAGGTGTTGAACAGTTGAAGGCCACCGAATACAGGACTGGTACAATAGTGCTTTTGCCTGTGATATCGAAGGTGGTATATTTGGAAGCTGACAGCATCTACCAGTTCGTACATTAATAGTTCCTCTAATGCCGAAGTTTGGAACATGCTTCTCCAAGATTTTCCATGCATATATGATAGCATATCTCTCTCACTTCGGCGTTCAGGAGAGTAGAGACGCAAATCTTTTAGATGTTCCCAGTAATTAAGGACTTTAACCGAAGTTATTTTACTGGTGAACGTGCTTTGTAACACTTCAATTTCTTCTATGAGACGGGATGAGTTCGGAGAAAAAATGGTGTGAGCTGTAATCTATTCAGCTCAAAACTAAGGTTTTCCAAAAGTCAACATACCTACCAGTTCTCTTGTCACGCTGTTTCATAGGGTGAATCCTATGAGATGTCTGCATTTAGAAGTAAGTTTGGTGATGTGGCTGATGAAAAATACATAATTTGACATCACTACTTCTAAGCCCCGAATGAGATACATAATTTGACATCATTACTTCTAAGCCGCGTTCTGAATCATTATGTTATCTTATGTCAAATATTGTGGATTTGTGTGTATTTCCTCCAAATTGAAGAATATGAAATTTTGATAGATTAAGTTTCAAATTTTGTTTTGTTTTTATCTGCCCATTGATAAATCAGATTTAGCTCATATTGGAGTGTGACACCATCTTCTGGAATTTGGATTGTCATCGATATGTTTGTGCCATCAGCGTAACTCGTTAGTTTGACCGAATGCACTTGTGAGATTATACCTGATAGGGTGATGGTAAATAATAATGGTCCTTGAACCGTGCCTTGGGGGTACGTTACTTAATACAGGTGCCTTTGCAGAGGGAAAACCATTTATAGCAGCAGATTGATTTCTAGCACGTAGGAAATAGAAGCGCCATTTTCCGAGTTTATTTGTGGTGCCGAGATCCTTTAACCTATAAAACCTGATTCCATGGCCAATCTTGTCAAATGCTTTGTAAAATCAAGGTATATACAATCAGAGTTCCTTCCTTTCAAGAGATTACTGAGGATTGCGTTAAGGTGCTATAATAGTTGTGTCAGATAACTTCGTCCAAACCGAAAACCATATATCATTTAAGAAGTTGTTTTCCTCAAGGGACGTAATTATTCTTTTTCGAACAATGCGTTCAACAATTTCGAATGTATGAGATGTGAGATGTCTGTAATTTTTAGTTTCAGCCCTGCTGCCTCCATTGTGTATAGGTCTTACTATTGTGTCCTTCAGTAATTCTGAGAATATGCCGGTATCAAGCAACTTTTGAGATAGCGTCTTTAATGGTTTGGCGAGTCTGTTTTTGCACGTTTTTAACAATATGGTTGAGAGACCATCTGGTTCAGATGCTGAGCTTGAATATAGGTCATTACTAGCTGCAACTATATCATCTTCCATAATATCATCCATTTCTCGACACGTCTCTGCAGTTGAATTCTGGGGCAAAGCAATTCGTTTGGATTATGTACTATTTTATTTTTTACAGGCTGGGAAAATATGTACACTGTTATATCAACTCAAGAGTCCGCGTTTTTGTTATGGAGAATTAGTATATGATCCATTTAGCTCCATTAGACGGCCAAACTAGTTGTGTGTAGAAGATTTTTGCGTAGCAAAGGGGAAAAAGAACTTGGCATTAGACTTTATATTCTCTACTGTTCGATGTTCCTTTAGCGAAGTTTATGTTTCCTAAAGTATTTTTAGGTCCAGTGAGATGTTATTTGTTTTTTTTCTTTTTTCGCTATCTCATTTGTTGAGAGAGTTTGGTTTTTTTTTAGTTGTTTTGTTAGTTTGATTCTGTTACGTATTAGTATCCGTCTATCTCGTTAAATCATGTTTTTCCGGGAATCGACATACTTTCGACAGACCTTGATTAACGCTTCGTACAGAAGGTTCATTCCTCATTAACATTGAGGTTGCCAATATGCTGAGACCAATTTGTTTCAATTTCCGTCCACTTGGATTCCTGAAATTCAAGTGCATGAGGAATGAATTATGCTTGATATTATTTGTGTGTATGTGTTGCCCACTTTGAACCATACATAGATAATTGTATAATGTTGTCGTCAGAAATAGCTGTTGAAATTACATGAATATTGTGAATGAAGTTTGTATAGGTAGTAAAGTCTAGGTCGAGTGTGTCATTTACCTAAATTAGAGAAGTAATGATTTGTTGCATGAGAAAGTCATTAGTGGTATCGCGAGGGTGTTCATATCTCTCTTGTATAGTTTCCGGCTGGATGTAGTTCTCGGACTAGCTGAGACTAGGAAAATTAAAGTCCCCTTTTAATTAAAAGTACATTGGCCTGTGGGCTGGCCTCACTTAGGGTCTGACTTATGATCGACAAAGCATTACTGAAGTGATCTCCGTGGTTAGCCGCATCAGGAGGACGGTGAGTAATGCCTTTGATCAAATCAAGGTCAATCACTTGAATTATTAGTGTATCGCAAACTGTTAGAATAGGAGAGGAGGACATTTGTTGCCAGATTTTCACAGATGAAGAGCGCTACTCCTTCTTTCCGTATGCGGTCAGTTCTGTGTAATAAATAACCTGACATATGCACTTTCGCATCCAATATGTCTGACGTCAGGTGTGTTTCACTTAGTGCTACACATATTGCCTTTTCTCTGTGTGCAAGATCTCTGAGATATGATATTTTTGTTTGATTTGTGAATTGTGAAAGATCATGTACATTCAGCATTATTATTGAGCTGGGTGTGTGGATTAATGACAGCAGCGGTGGGGTAACTGTAGAGGTTAATACTGTATGAAAGCTAAAACATTTTTCTTGTAATATTTTTTGCCAGATTCATCATGGCTAAAACAGAATTTTCTCGTTTTGGTAGGGGTTGGTGTCTGGAGTTATGGTTGCACTGTTGGATATGGTTACATGGTTTGTGTTTGTTGATTTTACTATTGTCCCCAGTGGATATCTGGGTGACATCTGAGTTCCAGGGAAAGGCTGGACCAGCACTGCTACTGTAAGGGATGTTTCTAATGTACATTTCTGGGTGACTTGGAGTCATACTCTCAATAGTGCATTGAGTCTCTGGAAGAGTGAAGAGTCAGTCGTGCTTCAGAATTAATTTCACGCGTTGGAAAAGCTGTCTCGAGTTGCTAGAGGAGATAAAACGGTTGTATTATGTAATAAGCGTGTTTTCTCGAACCATATCTTGTTCATACTTATGTACGTATAAAAGTTCTGAAATGAGCAAGAGTATTCGATGTATTGCCTATTTGATTCGATGTTTGGTTTCTTTTGTGTTCTATTTCTGCATATACACCCACACATGTGTGGGAAAGCGCAGGTGTTGCCGTATGGTAAGTAATTTGTTTCACAACCACTTTGAACTTGATTCAGTTGCACTGGTGGAACCTTCAGCAAGTGTATTCTACAATAGATTCGGGCCGACCAAAGCCTTGTGAGTGGATTAGTTAGACAGAAACTGAAAGAAGCCCGTCGTCTCTATCTCTCTCCATCTCTTATACGCAACCGCTGTATGCTTGTCTTTGTGTATGTGCTTGTCTCCACCATCGTTTGACAATTGGTTTTGGCTTGTTACGTCCCCGTGGTGTAACGGTTCAGCAAAAAAGACTAGTAGAATATGTACCAGCCTTTTAAAAGAAAGTACAGTGGTCGCTTCGTTCGAGTTAACTCCCTCAAGGCTGCAGTAAAAAGATAAACACCATATATATATGAATGATATATATTTTTGCGTATATCCTTGGATTTGAACTCAAAACCCACATTTCAATACTAAAGTATTTTAGAATTCTTTTTTAAAGTTGACGCTAAGTCCCGTATGGAAATAATTCTGTATGTGATTATCATGAATAAATTTGGCTTCTTAATGTTCGTTATATGATCTTATGAAATCAATATTTGAATATTTAATTTTTATGGCTTGTATAAAGTTCAAAAGCATCTGCAAAAGTCTAAACAGATATTGTTTGGACGTCATTTTATAAGCGTTTACGAGAATAACGTTTGTGCTCTATGTTTTTTATCAGTGCTACAACATTTATTCAAACGAAGAATTAAAACAAAATGCTACAAATCGTTCAAAATAGTACTTTCTTCATTTATAAAAATATATTGTGTGATTAGCAACATATGTATATTTTCTAAGATTTTTCTTCTGTAAGATTTTATGGCTTTTCTATGTTTACTACTGTATGGATGTAGACACACAAAAACATAGAGAAAATATGACCAACAACTGTATATGCTCGAAGCGATAAAAATATGACGGGTCTAAAGCATTCTGAAAAGTATATGGTCATCTTAAAAAGAATTACGGAAACTAATTAATTTTGGGGCATGGTATTTGCAACAGGTTTTTGAAACATAATTAGAAAATATAGAACGATTCAGAATTAGAATGGTGGCATAAGAATATTGTCAGAATAGCTTTAATTAAATAGAAACAGCAGAAAGGCCTTGTTATGTTATATGAAACTGTTTGCTTATCTAAGAAAATAAGTAACTAGTAAGCATCCTGAACAGTTTGTACATATCAAATTTTCCTTCTGCTTGAAATGTATTTCTAAATGTTGTGCAGTGTGAGTTGTTTCTTTAATGATAATGTTACGAACTAATTTCGCTCAAGTTAGCGAAATATATTCTAAGTTGATCACTATGATCAACTTAGTACCACACTGAAGATGTGTTTTCTCAATATTTCTATTATTTAATTTGTCCAGTATTTTTTAATGATCTCATGAGTGCACAATACTGTACCCTTTCCCTGCTACAGAGAATAGCTCTCGTTGTTCTTTTCATGTAATGCTGTCGTATCCATAACAGCGAGATCTTATCTACACTATATTGGTTTGGTCTTTTTCCAGTTGAAGTCTGCATACTCCAGGTTGTATAATTGATTTATCTCCCTAAACTCCGTCTACTTCATTTACTGTATATTTTTAAGAGCTGTCACTATGCAATATAGCACAGTTTGATAAAGATGGATCATCAGTAGTCCTTACTAATGTCTTCAAGCTTCACACTAGATTCATTCGACCAAGCAAGTCACTGACTTGTACATAATACAATCTAAATTGTATATCATTTAAAAGCAAGCGTATTTTACACATGATTGTTCATGTATTTTATCATACATGATGAATTTCTTAATTTAATATATTTGTCTAATGTTTTGCGATATAATATAATCACCCCTTTACCATTTAAACCGGTCATATCCGACCCAAATGTTCTACCTGTTTTTGTTCAAATCAGTCACAACTGTTCACTCACACCTACCCTACAATGTCATTCTTAAAATAAACAATTACATCATCGAAATCTCAAGAACAATATGAATAAATAAGTATTAATTTTCGCAGCGTAATCTGAAATCTAAAAGGATGTAAAACTAAATTTATAATTGGTTCATGCATTTTTCTCGTGAAGTTTGTAGACCACTTTCGGGGGAAAAAAAGTTGTGTCTTACTGAGAGAGTAAACAACATATCCAACACATATACTTTTACCCTCGGAATAAGATTAGGGAAAGAGGAATAGATTAGGAGAAAAATACGAAACGAGTGTAGAAGAGAAGGAGAATGGGAGGAAGATTTCCATTAATTTTGCAAGTAATTATCAGTTCAGTCGCTACAATTGAATATCGTTGCAATATTTTCGTCTTCTTAATAGATCTTTCCATTTTAATTTGTAATTAATATACGATTTTTTCATTCCCTGAGTTTTACTAATCGTCTTTAAATGTCCTGCAATAATGAACTTGTGGACTAAAAACCTGTCACAGCCTATTTGTAACTCTGTGTGTTTGTGTGTGTGTGTGTGTGTGTGTGTGTGTGTGTGTGTGTGTGTGTGTGTGTGTGTGTGCGTGCGTGTGTGTGTGTGTGTGTGTGTGTGTATGTGTTTGTTGTGTACGTTTGAGTATATGTGATTTGCAGGTTGTATGTCTACCTTAGTGTCTGTTCGTGTGCTCGTGTGTTTGTGCATAAAAGTGTGCTTGTGCGAGTGCAAGCATGTACGTCTATGTATATACGTATGTATGTATGTATGTTTGCTTTATGTATGTATTCTCATACTTATAGTTTCATATCTAGACATGCTAACATATTTGAATGATAATCTTCTGGAGAAGTTTTACAGATTTTTACGGTTCCAGTGATGGATTGGATCTGTAGTCTTCGAATGAGCTTTCTCCTTTCTGGTTTTGAGAAGCCTGCTTGCATGTATGTTTCTTCTATTTTTTAATCATTATAAACCTTCTACTGAGAAGGAAGCCGGTTTCCAACAAAGATACATGGATCCATCTTTGGGATGTTGTTAACACAGACAAATTCACATTTTTGTTACTTGAGAAAAGTCTTGCCTATTTTTATTGTTCCACTCACAGATTGCACTTGTAATGTACGAATTGGCCGGTCGATTTTCTTTCTGAAAATCCCAATTTATCCAGATTCTCCTTTAAGCATTTACTAACAAAACTTAGTGTTCCAATTATTATTGGTATGAATGTCAATTCATAGTCTGGATATAAAAGCTGGAGGTTTCAAAGCAGTTGTCTACAAATATCCTTTTTTTTTTCTTCGATTTTCAGAGATATGTATATTTGCAGGGCAGCTGACCTCTATCCCTTTGCCCTTCTGTCCCAAACGACAATATGCGACCTGTTATGTTTACATTTGACAGAGGTTTTGATGGGAATATTCCACTAGTATTCCTTGAGTTGGTGTTTATGTATGTGTTTCCATAACAGGGATTTTCTAAGTTTATTTCAGGACAAACTTTTTTGCGGATGGTATTGTAAATTGTTTTAGCAACAACATCGCGCCGCATAGGGAGGTAGTACCGTGACGACATTTTAGGACAGCTGCTAGTTACATGCGTAATGTCTTCCACAGAAACATGACATAGCCTACACATGCGGTTGCACCTTGGGATTACAAGAGCGTCACTGTCT
>NC_068988.1:70096757-70104481 GCF_001194135.2 Octopus bimaculoides | reverse complement strand
CTTCCACAGAAACATGACATAGCCTACACATGCGGTTGCACCTTGGGATTACAAGAGCGTCACTGTCTCTCTTGTTCACCAGGTACTTTGTAGCAATCTCTCGTTCCTGGATTGCAAACACAATATATTGCAACTGCATATGTATGTATGTATGTATGTATGTATGCATGTATGTGTGTATGCGTGTATGTATGTATATATGTATGTATGTGTGTATGTATGTATTTATGTATGTGTGTATGCGTGTATGTATGTATGCATGTATGTATGTGTGTATTTATGTATGTATGTGCGTGTATGCGTGTATGTATGCATGTATGTATGTATGTGTATGCGTGTATGTATGCATGTATGTATGTATGTATGCTTAGAAACAACAGAGAAGTAAATGAAGCATAAGAGTAAGTTCTGAATTAAACACCTTCACTGTCTAAATCAAAACCAATTAAATTCTTCATTATTCGCAGTTAGACTCAGATAGCAGATGTAAGTGGAAAAGAAACTTTAATGCTCTTCGTAGTATGCAGCAAGAATTATATCCTCCTACCTCAATATTATTAAGATGTTGCGAAAAATTATGTTTTGCGTATCATTTAAAGCTCTTGCCTTATCCACTAAATGCACAGCTAGTGGCTACATATCTACTAGCAATTGTTTTTCGTTAAATCTGTTCTACCTTTTTAGGACCATTTTTGAAACCATCTTAACCATGTTGACATTCAACAAACTACTGCTTGAAGTATCGCTTCAAAATAGCTCCTCATAAATTACGAAATCTCGCCGTATTCTTTAGTTTTTTGTTGACCACAATGTTTTCTCTTGTATCAAATATTCTTTTAATGTTTTTTGTTTTTTTTTTTCTTATTCGGTCCAAATAATACCAAATGATTCTTATGTTACATATCGTTTCGGATTCATTTTCAAAAACCTCTAAGCCCGCCAAATGCCCATTACTGAATATCCAGTAGAATCACCACGCACAACTAAGGAACATCATGCCTACACTACTTAAGAATTATAGATAAAGATTGACCTATAATGATGAAAGAAAAAATTGATCTCGACGAGATTTGAATTTGGAACAAAATATAAAAGTCTGCAACTAATGGCAGCAAGACTTTTCGTTCAACATTCATACGATTCGACTAATCCACCACTATCACTAATATTTAGCTCTGATCATACTATTCAACTGACCTCCGTAGAAACCTCTGCTTTATTCATCTAAGATGGTTTATGGAATACGTTACCAATAATCTGAATAATTTACATATGATCGAGATCTGACCTGCTTCACAATTATCTCTGATTCTGCTATGCAAAAGGTTTAAGTTTTGTCTTGTTTAGAATCAGCATTTTGATTTACAAGTGTAATGGCTATGCTTTCTAATTAGCTTCTGGATTCTGGACTTTTATGTTGCAATAATATCCCCCATTGTCATAGTAAACACGCAGATACATATACATGAATATATGTATGCTTTTAATTAAATATAAAAGTCGCATAAATACTGTTTTTTATTTATTGCTGTTTCTCTTATTACTTCAAGTTGTATGTGTGGGCTTTACGTACTGTTGTGTTTCTATGACTACATCAAAATTTAGCTGCAATAATGATCTATCAATAAACAGGTCTGTCTCTGAGTATTATGCTTATCTTTCAAGAAGCAATTTGAAACCTTACACTGAGAAGTACAATGTACAAATTTCCATATGTGTATCAGAAAGTGTTTACGTTTCTGTGTATGTCCGTGTCTTTCTTTTTTGTAATGAGATTGTATTTCGTTTAGGTTCTAAGTGTTTCTGTTTCCCCTTGCCTTCAGCACTTAATTATGAAATAGAAACTGTTGAACTAATGCAAGAAATCTATAAATATTAAATGAATATTTTTTTTTAAATGTTGAAGTGTTTTCATCAAGTAATACGTTCTTAATTATCTAGTTGTACATACACATACACGTACCAATACACTTACAGATGGAAACGTACTCACATATACACGCTCCCCTCTCACACGCGCACAGTGTCATTCTTCTATACACACTGCAAATGTTATTAAATGGTAAGCCATTGGTGTGTGTATGCGTGTGTGTATTTGGTTTTAATCTTTATTGCAGGGATCTAATGAAATCTTACCTTAAGGGTACACTTTGCAACTCTGTCTCAGATTATTATACAGTATTACACTATCTCTCAAACTCTACTTACCTTGATTCTGAGGTCTGAATACAAATCAACTCATGACTAAATTTTATTTCGAGGCAATACACTTCTTTCAAATTTTGGCACAAAGCCACCAACTTTGAGAGACGAGGGCTAGTCGATTACATCGACCCCAGTAATCAAGTGATACTTATTTTATCGACCCCGAAAGGGTAAGAGGCAAAGTCGATCTCGGCGGAAGTTGAACATAGAATATAAAGACAGATTAAATGCCGCTAAGCCCGGTGTGTTAACGATTCTGCCGGCTGGCCAGCTTTTTTCAAAGCGATAAATTACATACCATTCTAGTAGTGGGATCGATTCTTCTGCGTCTTCCTCCTTCTATTTATCGCCCGTTTCACTCACACAGCCACTCTCTTTATATATATGTATGTCTACGGCCATTGGAGTCTGACGAGTTGTCTATAAAGCTAATCACTTTATGGATGTGAGATCATTGGTCGATCTATAATAGGCCATATTATTAATTTTGTTAATACATTACTGCGCTAACTTTAAGATTGTACTTTATTTTCGGATTTATAATCCACTGACGACCCGTATATATGTATGTGTGAGTGTGTGTGTGTGTGTGTGTGTGTGTGTGTGTGTGTGTGTGTGTGTGTGTGTGTGTGCGTGTGCATACATGCATACATGCATCCATCCATACATACATACATACATAGAGAGAGAGAGGTGAAGAGAGAGTGAATTTCGTAGACGGAAACTAAAAGAAACCCATCGTATCGCGTGTGTGTATGTATGTGTGTGTGTGTGTGTATGTATGTGTGTGTGTGTGTGTGTGTGTCTGTCTGTCTGTGTGTATTTGTTCCGCACCCCAGCTTCACAACCGGTGTTGGTGTATTTATGTCCCCGCAACTTACCAGTTCAGTAAAAGAGATCGATAGTATAAGTCCCAGGCTTAAAAATATAAGTACTGGGGTCAATTCAATCGACTAAAATTCTTCAAGGCTGCACCCAAGCATGTCCGTTGTCTAATGGCTGAAACAAGTAAAACATAAAGAATATCCCTATATTAGTCCTAAGAAATGTTCTGCTGACAGGAGCATTAAATGCTTCTTCTTTAATCTCAAAGAGGAGCATTAAGAACAAGTTTTGCCCGGGGAATAAAATCGATTTTGCAGAATCGTTAAAGGGGCGAACAACGCATTACATTATTAGTTACAGTCCTTTCCGCTCTGAGATGGAATTTCGCTGAAATTGTATTTTGCCCTTCCGCCTCCTGTAGTGAAAACAAACACCAAACAAATACCCTGTCAATGTAATCTGACGTCTCTTCCTCTAAAATTTCTGGTTTTGTTATATGAGATATCAATAATTAATCAACCAAGTTGGCATCCTTTATCTTTTCACTTGTTTCATTTTCTGGTCTTCAGTTTAAACGCTACTGGTCTCTTTTTACCGAACTTTCAAGCTACAGGGGCGTAAGCAAACCAACACTGGTTGTTAAACGGTAGGGAAACAAACGAAAATAACTCACATACATATATACACAGAGAGAGATAAACACCACACATACGAGAAGCTTCCTTCAGTTCCCGTCAACTAATCTCCTTCACAAAGCTTTGGTCAACCCGTGACTATAGTAGAAGACACTTGCCCAATGTGCCACGCAAAGGGATTGAATCCAAGACCATATAGTTGGGAAACAAGCTTATCAAATGGCTACGCCTACACGTATATGGTAAATATTGAGTAAAAAAGTATGTATATATTCGCAGTGATACAACTCAAAACGTTTTTTTGGATGTTATTGAATTTGTTTTTTATTTTCTTGTTGTTTGTTTTTCTTTTTCAGTGCTAAAGCAGAGAGGGAGAGCCTGCCCCCATGAACCGTTAATATTTCAGCTCTCTAAACTAGTGGAAAGAAAGGGGGGATTTATCTCCAAACTAGATAACTATTCAAATATTACGAGGAAGAGAACTCTGCTTAAGACACCCAATGGTGTTGATATTAAAGTTAATGACAAATTAAGTCATATTAAAGATGTATTTAATATTGCTAAATTTGGAGTGCATAGTTTCTATTGGCCGAATGACAATTCCGGGCCATCAATACTTTATTTTAACGAGACCAGAAAACTCAAAGGCAAATGTGACTCCGGTGGATTTGAACATAGAGCGTAAAACCAGAACAAATACTGCAATGCATTTTGTCCTGTGACCTAACGACTCTGCCAATCAGCTTCTATATCTAGCGAGAAGATATCGAACCTGTAAATGCGACTAAATAACAGTTCATAGACAGTACAAAGATACCAATGTGTTACAGCAAAGTTGTTGTTGGTGTGTAATTCACACTAATAATCGTATAATCATAGTTGTGGGAAGACAATTTAGATGTAAAACTACGGCCTAGCTACGAGATAGGCCATAGCATCAAAGTGTGGTCCAGTCATCCCTATTACACTTACTCTAAGCGGTCTTAAAGTTCTGTGGCATGTGCTGCTTTTTTTTTTTACTTCTTTAATGATTGTTACTAGCTGGATCCGTGAATATTTCACGAAATTAATGGTAAAGCCATTTAGTTATTTTTGAAGATTTAACCAAAAAAACTGAAAGCGTTGCGTGTTGTGTCTGTATGGAAAGAAAGTCGCTCATCTGCTATCATTGAAAAGTGGAAGAAATTAGAATACTTGCCATGATTACTTAATGCACTTTATATATACACTTTATATACTTTAAGCACAATTTTATAGACTTAAAACACATCACTCACAAAATATACACTCTTATTTTCCCATTTTCCTCATAAACAAAAAAAAAGTGTCCCCTATATATGATACGACCTTTAGTTAAATTGCATATATCTGCCATGTAAATAAGCGTGAATATTTCACAGAATTAAACTTATGCGTATGCGTTAAGTGACGGGTGATATAAAACTTACTTCAATAAAAAAATACACTTTCACTGTCCAATCACCACCACCACCATCATTATCTCTCCTTTCTCTTTTTCTCCCCTCTCCCTCCCGCTTCTCTCTTTCTCTCTCTCTTTCTCTTTCTTTGACCTCACTATCATAACATCAACCCTCTGCTAAAATTATATTTTTAACTTTCCTTCTCTATCTTCAACTAACTTTTTAAACCACGTAATAAATATTAAGTTCCCCCTACCTCATGTCATGGACGCTTCTCTCTCCCTCTTTCTTTCTCACTCTTCGCCTTATCCTCATTATCTCTCTCCTTTTTCTTTCTGCTCTCTTTCCCTTCAACTAATCACCTGAAAGCGTTACAATTACATTCTTTCTACCTCACATCATGGACACTTCTCTCTTTTTCCCCTTCCTTCTTTTTCTCTCTCCTTTACTTTCTGTCTTTTTCTCTAATCAAGTGAAAGCGTTACCACCGGGCTAAGTAACGCAATGACAAGCAGAATTATCATAGGATAATTGCTTTCAGGAGGAACTGTAACAGGAGAAAGAGATTAAAATCTAGTTGTTCTTTTTTTAGTATGTTTGTGCGTAGTACTTATATAACATTGCACTGCAGTGAAATGATTGAGAATATTCAAATTTTCCCATACAGTGATTTAGTATCGTATTACATGGGAATATATTGATCTTTGGAGATGATAATTAAAAAGCCTAGCAATGTAAATAAATTTTGACAGCCATCTTGGTAAGTTATAATTTCCTTGCGGTTAAAGATGCTTTTAATGCTGCTAAATTTGGAATATATAGTTGGCAGAATTGAAACGCAGTCAACAAAATTCACTCTATCACGCAGAACATATAACTTTACGCTTGTGTCCATAAGTCATCAATATTTTAATATTAAATGAATCCTCAAAACAGACACTTATTAGTAATTCTATATAATTGCTAGCTGCTATCCCAAGTATTTGTGCTGTGTGAGAGTCCCTACATTCTTCAATATCCTCTGATATAGAACCATGTGTTAGTCGTGATGTTTGTAACAATTTCAGATTTAAATCTGATTTCCTAAATATTGATGATAATATATGACTGGAACAAAATGGCTGAATGGACGTCATTTTGGAGAACTTCAGTTCAATTTTACTGAAGGTATTTACTTGGTTCAACGATTTTCTGGCGGCGACAATGACAAGAAAGTATCTGACTCACTACCGAACAAATATAGCAAAGAAAGTCGACTGAAGTGCACTTTTTTATTTTTTGTATTTTCCCTTGTGTTTACATCGTCTTTTGTAAACATAGAGTAAAAAAATACATGCCCATATTTGTATATTTGTGTATGATGTCCGCTGTTGGAATGGCGCCTATTTAATCTGTATTGGATGTCTGTGATCACTCACTCTGTCAGCTTATGCTTTGTGATAGTGTAGATTCATTGATTGGTGTCGGTTCGACTTACGCCAGCAATCCAAGGTTAAAGTAGAAAGTCGTTGCCTATGTACCGCGTAGAGGCATCGAACCATAAACGCCCATACCTGCGTCTATTTCAATGTGTCTGTTTTCATTTTAGTAAGATTGACTACCTTGTGAAATAATTCTACATATTTCCATGTATCAGTTTTTCCCCTGTCAGTTTTCTCCTGTCATTCAGCAATAGAAAGAAATTACATTACGTAGCTATCTTTAATAATTTATATGTTAATGGTTCATTATTTTCTCTTAGGTGCGTCGTTTGGTGTTCTATCTACTTACAGGTGCTTAAGCATCTAAGTCGACTCACTGAACAATCTTGTTTAAGACTTCCTCCTTTCACTGCTACCTCAGAAATCTGTCAGTATTGCACTAGATTCCTTTCTTTTTAAATATACAACGAACTGTATATTTCCATGCCGATTTCGTCATTACTTCTTAAAGACACGTGTTGATCTCTATGATACTCAATCATCACTACAAATCAATTGCAAACAATTCATTTCTCAGTCTACTGTCTAATAAACTATGCGATTACTCATAATAGGCTAAAATAGTAGGGGGCCAGATGAAACGAATGGGGAAGCTTTTGGTAACGAATTATGTTTCTATATTTCTGGTTCTCATGTTCTGTTCTGTTACATGTAAGTGCATAAGTGTGTATGTGTGAAAATATATATTTATATATATGTATGTGTATGTGTATGTATGTGTATGCGTGTGTATGTGTGTATGCGTGTGCATGTGTTCGTGTGGTTGTATACGTGAGTATTTATGTATATATTTATTCTTTTGTTTCAGTCATTTGACTACGGCCACGCTGGTGCACTGCCTTTAGTGGAACAAATCGATCGATCCCAGGGTTTATTCTTTGTAAGCCTAGTACTTATTCTATAGGTCTCTTATGCCAAACCACTAGATTACGGGGACGTAAACACACCAACATCGGTTGCAAAGCGATGGTGGGGCCAAAACACAGGCACACAAATGCACACACATATACACAAAAACACGCACACAGAAACACACACACACACACACACACACACACACACACACACACATATATATATATATACGACGGGCCTCTTTCAGTTTCCATCTACCAAACCCACTCAAAAGGCTTCGGTCGGCCCGAGGCTATAGTAGA
>NC_068988.1:70089985-70096371 GCF_001194135.2 Octopus bimaculoides | reverse complement strand
ATATTGTTATATATATATATATATATGTGTGTGTGTGTGTGTGTGTGTGTGTGTGTGTGTGTGTGTGTGTGTGTGTGTGTGTGTGTGTGTGTGTGTGTCATGTATCTGTATCCCATATACATAGTGTGTATTTTAGCACTGATAGATGAATTAATATTTTGAAGTCTAAAATAAGGGTTATATTTTACATCTAGCCTGGGTTTATCAGATATATAATGGAAAACGTTACAGGAAGATGTGATTAGAGGGGAATTTGGTTGCTATTTCTAGCAGCTTCAATGACCACTAAATTTTCTCGTTGTATAATTTACTATATAGAGTATATCAGTTGTTGTGACTCCTTCCTGTTCCATCATATTTATAGTAAACAGGAGTAAGCTTTACTATCTAAAATCTGAGCTATTTTAGATTTAAGTGTCTTAGCTACGAGCAGTACACTATTCCACTGATTGGCATAGCATGTAACCACCATTTGACAATCCAATATATTATTGATATGTAAATAATGATGATAGATCATATATTTGAAAATGGAACGATAGATCATCTTTAAGTATATAATTTCTGAAATAAATAATTATCATTTTCATTTACCACCATCCATTTTCTATTTATTTTCTGTTCATGTCATCAGATTTTTTTGTTTTCTCCATTGGTGGCTACGGTGTGTGTAAGTAATATTTACCTAAGAATTTCTATAGCAAATGATTGAAATGGAAAAAAATACACAAAACAAAGCTGTCGTCTTGCTGATTACCACTGAAAATGTAAAATAGCAATGATACATATTTTTAGTCAAATTGATTGAAGCAATTAACCCACAAAACCTTTTGGTCGTACAAACATGTGTATTTGTAAATGTACATTCTCAGTAATGCAGCAACAATAGTGATACTGTTTTCTCTCTCTCTTTATCTCTCTCATACAATAATTTTGCTTGCTGTCACAGGAAATTAAAACATTTCCACACTGTACATATTCTCTTGATTAGTTCTTTTTCTTTTATTTTTCAATTCTCAGCATTTTGATAAAATACTTTTAGACTTAAATTTTATAGTTTTCTAAAAGTTAATCGATCGGTAACTGATTGAGAAATTATCCTCATTCAACTATTAAAGCAAAGTTTCATACATTACCTCTAGTAATTACAGCGCCCGAAATCAACCGTGGTCGTTGATAAGTCTTGATCACTGGTGTGATGGTCAAAAAGAACTGAAACACAAATTGCAAAATATCTTTGTATTATCTTTTCTTAAGCGGCCAATAACCCTTAACCTGCGTGTGATTTTACACTTTCTTTGGATCTCGTCCTTAAGTCTTCCTAAACCATTTTCTTTCAAACACCTGACCTTCAATAATGTCAGTTAACGTCAACGTGATTTAGAAACTAATACTTCATATAGACAGAAGTTAGTACAATTTTCTATAGTACTGCGAGGAAACCAAACCTCACCTGGATCGAAATTATTGCAATTAAAATTTTCTACCAATGTCTACTACTTATAATCTATCAATGAAATGGGAGGCAAATCGAAGTAACTGTGCCTTTAAGCAGAATATTTACCATGAATTTGTAACAACTTATCTAGCAATCATCCTAGTCACTCAGACAGTTCGTCGGCATATAGACGAGTACACAGTTAGACAGAGTGTTGATCAGGTAGAATAACGCAAACAGCATTAAGATCTTTTGACTAAATAGTCTGATACATTGAATATAACAATTGTATGAATCAGTAATTCTCTATAGCCGTTAATGGATTTTAGCCTATACTCTACGTCAGACATTGAAAGAAAATCAAAATTTGACTGTATACCATTTATGCCATTCACAAGGTGATTATTGATGTAACAATAGTTGAATTACAGTTAAGAGAAATTGAAATCTATATTATAGACTTCTTTGACTAGATGTTGAACTATAAAATATGCAGAAAAAAAACTATTCTATTATGTATTAAAAAATTCTTAAAAAGACAGGAAAATTATTAAATTAGTTGTAAATTTAATGATTTAGCAATTTCGTGTTTTAAAATTATCTAATTCACCTATGTTTTGAAATCAGAGTTAAGATATTGACTTTATTAATTAACGAATTGATATGGCTTTCAATAAATCGTTATCCTTCTGGTCAGTAAAAAAAAATTATTATTGTTTTTATTATTGTTTTGGTATTGGTAAGACGCTCTTCAAATGGCTCGTATATGTTTGCTTAAAGTTGTTTTAAAAGTCTATGTTAAAGAGCCTTTTCTTTGTGTTGTTGCCAAACTGTTCAAGATATAACTGGACAGTTGAGTTGTGTTTTCGCCCATCGGTATGGAATTTGTTTATTTTATTCTAGAACTTCTCCATCTTTCACAAGAAAACCCGATGCATGGTGTCAGATTTTACAACAGAATATCGGAGGGGGGTAATCAGCAAATGGAAAGGTACTTTGCACTCTGCCTTTCGTTATCTTAAAGTCTCTGGGAACCCATAATTGTTATGTCCCGCATTATGACGGCGTATTTCGTCGTCTCTGCCGGACTGGCCCGAACAGCGTACCTCGCTGACTGTATTTCTTTATTGGCCACCAGGGCCCTACGCAGAAGGGACAAACAAGGACAGACAATACAAATACAAATTGGGGACACAAAACGTAAACGAAGGAATGGGAACGAATTATATAATAAAAGAAGGTGAAATGGCCGCCCGAGCCACACTCTCGAGTGGCTACTTATAACTGTCTTTGATGTTATAACATTTTATGTTTATTTTTTATAATACTAAAATTTACATACATATTTTTACAAGTTTATATATGGTATTAATTATTCATACTCTACGACTGGAGGTAGGGTATCATACACCACCATCAATCCTAATGGGTCAATGTTCGAACCGAACAATTCCCTCAATTTAGCGTGTCTTTCCTTGTATATCAGTATGCTTTTTGTGTTTTCTGTGTGTTCTTCTGCCGGCAATTTAACTCCAAACACTGATTTGAACGTGATGATTTTTCGTTCAATCGCCGTGCTTTTAGTATATGTTACCATGTAAGCTTTGTTTTTAGAGGGGCTTTGACGAGACTGTGTGATGTGCCTGTCTGTGTTTGTGCTTGCTTGTCTACGAGGTGAACTTGGATTATCTAAGGCGGTTTCCTTTCTTTTGAGTGTTACTGGTGGTGATGTATGCTGTATGGGTGTACTTTGTGTGTTGTATGCTTGCTGTATAATCTCCTCTGTTGCTAACAACACCTGTAGAACCTCCACCATCCTTGGCAATGATAAGGTCCATTCAGACCAGGTCTGGGTTATGGCCGTCACCTTGCTTGTGACCTCGCTCCAGTTTATCACCATCTGGAGATCTGGTCCAAACCAGACTCCGAGCAGTTTAACCGAGCCCTCTGTCTAACGTCCTACGACGCTGTTGGGAGGCATCGACTTGCCTCTCCAGGTGCCGAGTTGCAAGCCGACTGATTTATCTCGGTTAACTTTTGCCCCTGTCACCGCTTCGTATCTTTTGATGGTGTCTTCTACACGAGGTAGCTGCCCTTCATCAGACACGATTATGGAGACATCATCCGCGTACGCCGTCGCTCCTCTACCGTAACATAGATCACGTGGGTGGCCCGCAGCGGCCTCCAACCTCCGCAACAATGGCTCAAGAGCTAATACAAACAGAAGCAGGGACACGGGGCAACCCTGGCGAACTGAACGCTCGATCGCGAACGGTTTTGAGAAGAAACTGTTCACCCGGACAATTGATTCGATGTTGCTATACATAGCCTGGATTAGCTCACTTCTCACCTGGGAGGTGTCCGCCACTACAATAATATATGTTAGTGTTATTTTGTACTTTGAAATGAATAAAATCGATCAGTTAAAAAATTCTAGTCATACACGCGAAATATTCGTTGTTAAAAGTTAACAATTCTCGCACCTGTCCAAAAGCAACCAACAAACACAACTTAAATAGAAAAATTGGTGCATGACGTCACAACGCATCAGTTTCAAAATGGCTAATACAAGCGATGAGAGCATGTTGTCCATTTCTTCAATGGATATCGGCCTTCATTTGTCTTTTTGAAGAGTCATCTTTTGACTATACCAACGATGAAGATATTCTACAAATCGTACCATATCGACTTGAATCAGAAGCATCAGATTTGGAAAAATCCAATTCATTACAAGCCACAGACCATGATAACCGAGATGAGTCTATATTAGGAGAGACTGACTTTGTTTGGTTATATAAATATTCCTAATGTGAATCAAAATTGCTTAAATGATCAAATACTTCGGTCTCAAGTTATTTGAAAGTATGTCTGTATATATCTACGATACGAAATTTACATGCCGCTGAACCCGCCAGGTTGACCATCAGGAGAATATCTGCATAATTTAATTACTTTAATTAGACTATTAAGCTTGCCGCGACATTTATCAAAGTGTCAATGTTGTACAGTTTTAATTCTATATAATTAGCTTCTCATTTACTTTCAATAGTTCTGGTAGCACCTAAAAAGAGATTTCAAATCTAAAATAAACTAGTTCACAGTTCAGGAACTGCTTTAGCAGAATAAGACTGATACTTTTATTCAGTCAATGCGAAATAAAAAATAATAATCATGTCTACTAAAGGCACATGGCCTGAAATTTGCGGGGAGGGGTAAGTCGATCACATCGACCCCGCCCCCCAGTACTTCACTGGCACTTAATTTATCGACCCCGAAAGGATAAAAGGCAAAGAGGATCTCGTTGGAAATTGAACTCAGAACGTAAAGAGAGACAAAATACCGCTAAGCATTTCGCCCGGCGTGCTAATGATTCTGCCAACTCGCCGCCTGAAAGATAATTATAATAATGCAATCGCTAACAGAGTAATGCACAACATTTCAGACCTTGAGCCTATAATAGGAACAATTATTATTATTAGTTGTAGTAGTGCTAAGGGGTGAGCTGGCAGAATCGTTTCCGTGCTACGCAAAATACCAAAGTACTTAGCGTCATTTCGCCTATCACTACGTTCCGAATTCCACTGAGGTTGACTTCGCCTTTCATCTTTTTGGGATCGATGAAATAGATATCCGTCGAACACTGGGATCAATGTTATCTACTAGCCTCCTCCCCTCGAAATTTCAGGTATTGTGCAAATAGCAGATATCAGTAATGTGACGAGCTGGCAGAATCGTTTGTTCGCTGGACGAAATGATTTAGCGTCATTTCGTACGTCTTTACATTCTGTGTTCAAATTCCACCGAGGTTGCTTTTGCCTTTCCTTTCGTTCGGGATTGATAAAATAATTACTGGGCTCTACGTAATCGACTAGTCCTCTCCCCCACAAGTTTCAGGCCGTGTGCCTATAGTCGAATTATTATTATTAAAGCAGTGAGCTGACAGAGTCGTTACTGCGCCTGACAAAATACTTAGCTACATTTCGTCCATCTTAACGCTTTGAGTTCAAATTCCGCTGAAGTTGACTATTCCAGTCATCCTTTCGAGGTCGATGAAATAAATACCAGTCGAGTACTGAGGTCGTTGTAATCAACTTAACCCTCTCCCAAAATTTCAGATCTTAAACCCACACTAGAAAGGATTAACATTATCTTCGTATCATCGTAATCACCACCACTATCACCATCAAAATTATCGGCAGTTCTCTGCAAAAGAAACAAGCGTGTAGTTGAAGTAAATATAGAATACTGACGTATAGTTTTGTTTGTAGTCTGGAGTTGTACTGAATGGGATTGGTGTCCTCAACAGGAAAAGCAGCAGATGAATGCGTATAGTGGAATAAGAATTCCAAACTAATAACTCGTTATCACTAATACTGTTTACTTTTATTCTTGAATTACTTTCATCAATTTTATCAGCCGTGACTGGGCGGTAGTTAGATAGAATGATACAGAATCACACAGAATTTTATGGTTTCTGTTTGAATCGTATATTTCAGTATACAGCATTCTTTTTAATACTTATCTGTCTGACAAAATTTAATAACTTATATTTTGAATCACAGTAGGAAATATAAAGCGTTGAAATATTCCTCATCAGATATAACTTAGGTTCTGTAAATTAGTTGCAATAATCTATATATTAATACGCTAATGCCGAGATGCATTACGCTTTCACGTGATTAGTTGCCGGGAAAAGTGAAGAGCAAGAGAGAAAGAGGCAGAAAGAAAAAGAGGGAGAAAGAAAACAGGGAGAAAGAAAAAGAGGGAGAGACAAGTGTCTGTAGAGAGAACATAATATTTATTATGTGGTTAAAAAGTTAGTTGAAGAGGAGAGGAAGTGAATTAGAAATACAATGTTTGGCAGAATGGTGTTCTAGTTGTGAGGTTAAAAAAAGGCAGAGAGAGAGAGAGAGAGAGAGAGAGAGAGAGAGAGAGAGAGAGAGAGAGA
>NC_068988.1:70085853-70089975 GCF_001194135.2 Octopus bimaculoides | reverse complement strand
TGTGCGTGTTTAGCGTTTAGGTGCAATGGCCCAGTGGTTAGGGCAGCAGGCTCGCGGTTGTGGGATCGCGGTTTCGATTCCCAGACCGGGCGTTGTGAGTCTTTATTGAGCGAAAACACCTAAAGCTCCACGAGTCTCCAGCAGGAGGTGGTGGCGAACCCTGCTGTACTCTTTCACCACAACTTTCTGTCACTCTATCTTCCTGCTTCTGTTGTACCTGTATTTCAAAGGGTCAGCCTTGTCACACTCTGTGTCACTCTAAATCTCCTCGAGAACAACATTAAGGGTACACGTGTCTGTGGAGTGCTCAGCCACTTGCACGTTAGTTTCACGAGCAGGCTGATTCGTTGGTCGGAGTGCCACGACGTATGTTTAGCAGAGGGAAATATTAGATATATTATTGTCACTAACAAGAAAATACCATTTTGATATTGATATTCAGTTTTTTATATCATTTATCTGTCGATCTATTTATCTATGTGTCCACATTGACAAATATCTCGATGGGTGGACGAAAGAAGAAAATAATAATGAGCTTATCATAGTAAGATAAATTTTTCAATGAAAGTGAAATAATTTAGCAAAATACTCATGGATGTTATTTTTGAAAAACTTTTATTCGAACTTTGCATTGACAACAAGACAAATAGATATAAGCAAACAACTGAACCGAAATGAAATGAAAAGTGTTGGATGACAAACAACTTCTCTTTTTTTTTAAATTGAATTAATTTTTTAATGTTACCTATCACCTAACGTATATGCATAAGTGCAATTATTTATCGTCTCTCTGCTTGAAAATTGTTATTTGTTTATAAAATATGGATGACAGACGATGTAAGCTAACAAGAGAAAGAATGAGACGGTATAGCTAATGTAAAGAGAAGCAGAGGTTCGAATCACTAGAATAAGAACGGGAGCATCACTGTGTACAAGAGAAAATACGAATCAAAGAGTATAGAGTGAATTTTACAACAGATAAGGGAACGAGTTCAAGATAGAATATAAAATGAAAATGAGAAAGAGAGAGTAAAAAAACCTGTTGATGAAAGTTACAATATTGATGACATGAATATTCTCTGTAATCATTGTAAAGCTCATAGATTTAAAAATGCAACTCTGAACAGCTGAGAAGATAGCAATGTCATGCTCTTTCAATTACAGCCTTACTCAGAAGAACTGAAAGGCGTTTTTAAATGAAAATAATGCAGAATATACAAATTATAAAGGAACACTAACTTTTATGGCTCTATATAAACTTACAGCAATCAAAACATATCGTTTTGACCGTGGAATTTCCATGGGGTGCTACTAGTTTCTATTATCATTGTAATTTTTGGTGATTCAGTGAATCAGTAGTTTTCGTTGAAGACCCTTGTTGACAATTATATATCATAAAATAGATAACTTGTTCGCCTATCCATAGGCGAACAAGTGATCTATTTTCTGATATATAATTGTTGTAGAAGTAAATTATAGATTTCATTGAACAGTTCTCCCGAGAAGATTGAAAAATCCAAAGTTTCGGATACTTCAGGATAAGAGAATATAGCGTTTGTAGATGTATGATGTCAGTGGTATCAACCACGAGTTCCATAACTGGGATGGTATTTCCAGGAATAAATGAAATGCCTAATACACCCAGAATAGCAAAAGACTAGTGTTTGTTACTGTAACCATTTTGTCTTCGGTAGCTATTTTAAGCTTTACAATGCGTAAGATGCTGATAAAGACCTCATCCTCATCCATTGTTATTTAAAGATACCGGTACACTTGAATGTATCAGTGATAGATCTATTCCTTAAACAAATGAAGGGTACACGCCTAGTCGTGTCGTTAAGTAGTTCGCTTTAAAACCACGTCGTTACTCGTTTTGATCTCATACACATGATATCTTGGGTATGTTTTATCACAACTCCATGTTGAACAATACGGAATTCATTAGAAGTACGATTCAATACGCACGCGCGCACATACACACATGTATGTGTATTCGTCAGTTAGTTTCTCTAATTGGACTGTGGCTTTAATTGAGCACAGATTTCGGCTTCCGATTCTTAATTCAGTCTAATACATACTTCACCAATACTTATATTTATTTGCTGGACCACTTGATTACGACATACACATACGTACGCCCCCCTCTCTCTCTCTCTCTCTCTCTCTCTCTCTCTCTCTCTCTCACCACAGAGTTGTGAAAATAGATATACATACACAGCACACATGTATGCATATAGCTCAATATTTCGTTGAAAGATGTAAGCATCAGTGACAAAACTGAAAAATAGGTGGTCGTCGAAGTGCTTTACCGATTTTGTTCTGCGCCTAGTTGCAATTGCTTCCTTGTCGCTAGCGTCATCAGAAATACTGAGAAATAATGATAGGCTTTTTGAAAACATTTAACTAATGATGCTATTCTTAAACATGTGTGATATGTAAAAAAAAATTGATTCATTGATACCATTCAGTCAAACAATTAAGAAATGTTCAAGAAATCGTTTAGAATTCTTCTGATGTTCTAACTTTAATTTCTCCATTTTCCATCTATATTTTCAGGTCAACTATGCCGACTCACGTTGTTCTTTTGTTTATCCTATTAATGAAGCGATCAACTTCTACGTCCGCAAGGAACTTGATGTCATTTTCGGCCCATTCTGTGACTACGCTGCAGCGCCTCTTGCAAGACAGATAACATTCTGGAGTATACCCATGCTGACTGCAGGAGCAATGGCAGCAGATTTTGCAAGGTACAGATTATTGCATTATCCATTACTGACAAGAATCGGACCAAACTTCATATCTTTGACACAATTCCTTTCGACGATGCTGCGTGGGTATAAGTGGAACATCGTCCAACTATTATATGATCCATATGGACAAGGCTATTTCGAGGATAAGTTCTGTCATATTGCTAGTGATAGCATACATTATGGCTTGAAGGACGAATTCAAGGCACCGTACCAAAAATTTGAAAAAACGGAGGATCTACTAACGGAACTAGGAACTGTCCTTGGCGTAAATGTTGCAGGTAGGTCAATATTTGTTGAAAGTTTTATTCCTTTCATAATCAATCTGTCATTGTTCATGATTTTGGAAATAGCTCAAGACTTTACAGTCGTTCTTCAAAAGACGTTTAATAAATTTTGAAAAATATGCATAAAAATATTTCAGGTCATCAAATATTTCGTGAAAGTATCCTTACATTATTCACAGATCCGAGTATTGCTGCTTGTTTTCTGGGAACGCTCCTGTGTCTATTTTTATAAGTGTTCTGTCAATATACTTACACAAATGACAGTAAAACCTTTTTAATTACTAGTTTGTTATTTGAAGAAAGGTTTTTAGCAACAAAAACTAGAAATTGCGGACACAGAAACTCTGATATTGAAAGAGTTTCTTTTAGACATCAAGAAAATGTAAGGCGGCGAGCTGGGCAGAAACGTTAGCATGCTGGGCGAAATGCTTAGCAGTATTTCGTCTGCCGTTACGTTCTGAGTTCAAATTCTGCCGAGGTCGACTTTGCCATTCATCCTTTCGGGGTCGATAAATTAAGTACCAGTTACGCACTGGGGTCGATGTAATCGACTTAATTCCTTTGTCTGTCCTTGTTTGTCATTTCTATGTTTAGCCCCTTGTGGGCAATAAAGAAATAAGAAAATGTAAGGGAGTGTATTAAAAAATATCTCAAACTGAAAAATTTACTACTAGTTTTAAAACGAGTGATTATCTCTCGATATATATATTTGTACATGATAGTATTAATGACCTATATAAACATACATTTACAGATGTACAAAGACGGGAAATGATATTTTTTTTATTCCTCTTCAATACATGAATTAGGATAAAGCAAACAATGGAGATTTCAGCGAAAGAATTAACTATTGAAAATAGTTAATCCCTTTGCTGGAATTGCTTCTTCTTTGCAAAGGAGAGATGGTGAGAGAGAGAGAGAGAGTGATGACATTAATAAGAAAAGCGACAGAGATGTAAGATATTAAAAAACACATGTCACAGTTGATAGAACAGTGTTTTCTGAGTTTCATGTTGAAATTTTCGATAATAAAAGATGGGAAACACATTTATATATATGTATATATATATATATATATATATATATAT
>NC_068988.1:70084378-70084973 GCF_001194135.2 Octopus bimaculoides | reverse complement strand
TGGATACATATATATGCATATATATGTATATATATATGCATATATATATGTATAAATATATATACATATACATACATATATATACATACATACAGGAAATTATAAAAATCTTGGCAGTTAAGATTTTAATAATTACTTACTTTGGTAACAATTACATAATCACAATTAATTAAGCAATGCCAACTCGCGTTGTTTTTCTTTTAGTATCCTATCAATGAAGCGATTAGATTCTACGTCCGCAAGGAACGTGATGCCAGCTTTGGTCCATTCTGTGACCATGCAGCAGCACCTCCTGCAAGACAGATAACATTTTGGAGTATACCCATACTGACTACTTGTGCAATGGCAGCAGAATTTTCATTATAGTACATATGTGATTAACAAATGTAATGGACAAATTTCTTGTTATCCTATTATGTTTGTAATTCATCAATTTGCTCACTTCTTTACTAAATCATATTGTAATATTATGTCAATCATTATTATTACATTAATTGTATTAGTTAACTGTTGTCATTTGTGTCATGGAGAGTACTATGTTTATCTTGATACATACATACGGACATAATACATACATGCATACATAAGATCGGAA
>NC_068988.1:70080579-70083444 GCF_001194135.2 Octopus bimaculoides | reverse complement strand
TGCTGGTCATTCCTCTTATTTTTGTATGTAATATAATTTTAATCTTCGGATTTTTTAATATGTTAGACCACTGGTTTTAATTGATTAATATCAATTTCTACCCTCATTAATAAATGTTATATATATATATATTAATTGCTTGTAGGGACACCGTATTTCATTATGCAACCATGCTATACTACAAAGTATGTTAAAGGCTTATAAATCAATACTTTCCCCCACTTGTGTTAGCATCGCGATTAAACTACTTATTAAACTTATTTTTACAGATTTGCTGTAGGAAATCTGTTGAAACAACTTTAATAAGTGACACACACACACATGCACGCACACACACACACACACGCATGCACGCGCACACACGCACACACACACACACAAACACACACACACACACATATGTTCACAAACACATATAGAGAAAGAGAGAGATAGTGGTTGAGACTCAACAAAATATACACAAATATTTGCATGCAAAGGACACCTACTCACATACACACATTTTATTTTATATTTGATTTGTGTATGTACGTATCGTGATTATAGTGTTCTAAACTCGAAAATTCTTTGATCTTAGCTAAAATGCTGAAAAGTAACCTTTTAGTTACGAAGAAAGGCTAGTGTTTAATTTCTCAAAATTTATCCAAGTTTTGTAAGAGAGAAATTACAGACCATAATTCTAGTAAAAACGAATTCAAATAACTTGAGATGACCATAACTTGGAGTTCCTATATATGTTGCTTTATAATATGACACAGCAGGCTATTAAGATACATGGCAGTATTTATGGTAGTATTACTAGAACTATCATTATTAACATTATTACCATTTTATAAATAAATAAATGGTAATGCACATAATTATTACAGTCTCAATTTCTAACTTCCACCATTCATCTCATCTGTTACTGCAAATGAATATTTGCTTTCAGGTATTTTTATATTGTTTGTATAATATCTGATTGTACTCGTTTTCTAGTGTCTTGTATGATATGGCTGGATGGATAACTGCTCTGAATTTATATTCACTCATGTCTCTTCCAGTGTTGTTGTTACTATGCTGTCTTTTGCAGTGACATATCTTTATAGTTCAGTCAACCATATCCACTATTTTTATGCAGTGATAATTTTCTACCGAACTAAAAAGTCCGATTACTTAAACTTGCAAATATATTGAACTCTCTTCTAGTTTTGATTTATGAGAGTTCAACAGTCAAATGAGTGTTCTCGGTCAAATGTTTTGTTGTGTCGTCTACATGAACATGTGCATGTGTGTATACACGCACACATACACACACATGCAGATATATACATACATACAGGTTTCGTGGTTTGGAATGACATGGAATCGATACAGTTTATTTTCTATATATACAGGTTTCTATACAGACGTAATAGTTATCGTCACTTGAAAATGGTTGTTCCGTCGGAACTGACGTTACTACTATTTTAACGCCAGGAGGACTCCTCCTCTAGCTGGTTATTGATGCAATCTGCACTCGATGTACATATTGCATGCAGGAGAGTGAACGCCTACCGTCCTCCAGCGATATATATCGAGTGCAGATTGCATTGAATAACCAGCTGGAGGAGGCGTCCTTCTGGGGTTAAAATGGTAGTAACGTCAGTTCCTACAGAATAGCCAAGTTGAAATGGCGATTAACATTACTGTTCAGTATACTTACTACTTTCATCTCTTATAGAGGTTTTCTAATTATCTAATTTGTTTATTGTATATATATATATATATATATATATATATATAGTTAATAAAACACAAAAATTAAGAGAAATAAGAAAACGATTGTTTTGATAAGTATACAGATGTTCGCGTAAGTACACACATAGAGACACACATACACAAATCCATGGTTTCAAGGACACATAGCCACACACCCCGCACTGATATCATTAAATAAAGTTATAAAAGATGAGTGAATCTTGATTTAGAGACGAACAGACAAAGGAAAGCGACACACTTGAGTTGTTGATTAGAAATTTGGTGGCTGAACATCTCTATCTTGTAGATACCCAGCTGTGTGGCTAGCCTACGGAACGCTATGCACGGCAAAACTGGTATGCTCAGGCAGCCGTTTGATGTTGATATAAAACTTGTCTTGGGTCTCTTCAGTCTCGCTCAAAGATTTCTTAATTATCTTTTTTAACTAAACAGTTTGAAACTTCGTATACTGGTGTAATTTCTCACGCCGAAAACTCTTTACTTTCAACATTTTCGACAAAATTTCGTATTTTAGAAATTATTTCGTGTTGAAGTTGTCATATTCGGGTAATTTTAACCAATCAACGATGTGTATTCAGCTGAAGAAAGCTAGTGCTGTTTATGATAGTAATCGAAAAGCAACAACTTCCGGGTCATCTCTACTAAATGTCACCAATCTGTTCTATTTTATTTTTGTTTACTGCTTGTGTTGCATATTATACACATTGTTTTTTTTGTTTTGTTTTTCTTTTTCGGTAAGCAAACCAAGTGTGTAGTATGCAACAGAGGCAGTAAGAAAAACTAAAATAGAACAGAATGATGATATTTAGTAGAGATGACATGGCAGTTGCTGCTCTTCTATTGCTATCGCAACGAGCACTAGCCTTCTTCAGCTGAATACACGTCGTTGATTGGTTAAAATTACACAAATACGACAACTTAACACGAAGTAACTTCTAAAATAAAAATAAAATTTAGTCATAAACAGAAGAGTATTATTATAGTAGATTACCTCGGTAACCATGGGAGGTCTGAAAAAATACAAGACCCGGCATCTCCACCGAATCATTCTACACATCTGTGTAATTTTTCATACAATTCCATACAGCCGTTTGACCGTGAATCCCAAGAGAAGAAAGTATCGCC
>NC_068988.1:70068382-70076969 GCF_001194135.2 Octopus bimaculoides | reverse complement strand
TTTGATTTTATAATGCCGACATATTGTCCAGTGTAAATACTGGTCGACTCTGTCATGTCTTGCTTTATATTCTACAGGTGCTAAGACCCTACAACCTGAGATTAGGTGGTCTATAGTTTCAATCTCATTATTATTATTATTATTATCATTATTATTATTATTATTATTATTATTATTATTATTCAGTAGTTTTATTTTTATAACGTGCTTTCACTTCACTACCGAGCGCAGCTCTGTGTGCCTTGGGTATGTGCTGTGTTTTGCTGCGATGCTTTTATGGTTACTCTATTGAAAGTGGTTTGTGTAGGATGTGTACAGTGCCCATATTATAATCATTATTATTATCATACTATTTTCACCATTGTGCCACTTAAGACTAGGATTTTAGATATTCTGCTTCATCCATTTAGTAAATTCTATTAATCATGTTTTCGTTTTCCATTCATTTCAGACAAGACTTATAAGGTAAAAGCAAAACTTTATTGCAGCTAGAATAACAAAATATAAATTGCTTGTCAGAGGTGACAACAGTCTGAAAAATAGATAAAAACAAATATAGCTCTATTTCTGCAAACTAAATTATATTTTCTTTAACTTATTTCTTATAATTCAAGTCTGGTATTTAATATTTATGCATATATTCATATATAATTAAAATATCATTTGCACAAGTTGAACGTTAATGACTAAAAGGACGGAATATTGCTGAAGTATATACATGTTTGACATGCATAATCATTTTAAGAGTAATCTTTCATTGATACAGAATTTCACGAGGGAAATTTGTGCCAATTAGTATTCCATAACTGGAAAGATGTGTTTAACATGTCTTATGAGAGATGACAGCCTAAATTAACATAATTACATATTTACATTATTTAGTAAGATTGGAATATTTGATATGGTGTTATTTTATATATAGAGCACCACTCTGTCTGAGATTTAAGAAAATATAGTAGTAATTTTACTTAGATTTAATAAGGCTGCAACTGATACAAAACACCTTGATCAGATTGATAAAGAGAAACACGATGAATATCATCCTATATCCTTAATTTGCAAGAGTTCATTTACATTATTGTTAATAGTCGAATTGCTAAATAAAGGTATCTAGTTGTATTTGAGATCAAATCTATGTTAATGTTACTGTAATTTATATTATAAAAAATATCTGAGAAGTACAAGAAAATTTCTCTCTATCTCAAACAACAGGAAATTAGTAACAGAAAAGCAGTGTTCCTACAGAAAGTATCTCCTACTTATTTTATTACTTTAGATGATGAAAGAGATATCCTTTGTAAGGTTGATGGGGATTATGACATATTTCTTATTGCAGTAAGATTTGTTTGTGTGAGGTGGGACATCCTAAGGTGAAGAGTTTGCAGTTCTATCTTCAGATTTTAGATTACAACAATGTACACTGGCATCTGTTTGGTTGTCAACCTAAACAGCCAGTTATCAGAACCATTTTACAAGATGCACAAAATTTTGCAATGATACTCTCTCTTGCACTCAGTATGTCTATTCTGCATGGAGGTCAGAGATATTAATGAGCATTCCACTTGAACTGGAATACACAGATGAGTTGTCTATGCATATGACATTACTTTCATGGTGTCAAGATCATTGAAAATTGAGGTATTTGGCACCATTCTGGGGGTGGGATCAGAAGAAATCAGTGCAATTGCAGCTCAGCACCTCGAAAAGCAAGCCTATGTAGGATAGAATTTTCTGTTGCTCAAAAGACAGTCTGGTTAAGATGTTCAGTGCTTGGATCACTGCAGACTTACCTCCTGATTGAGAAAACTTGAGATGAGGTTATGACCAGATTGGTTAATCTCAATAAAAAGTAGGCTCAGAGAAAGCTGCCCCAGAAATATTGGACAGAAGTGACTAAAGCCTACATTTCTTTGGGTGGTGCAAAACCATCTGACCCTGATGTCTTCACCTTAGTAAAGTTTGGTTAGATTAGAGCATATACTCTTGTAGCAGCTCAAGTAGACTCACCACTTTTGACCCAAATTATTTGCAAAAGACAATAATTAAATCTGCATACTGATTGGTATAACAATACCAGCAGACTATAACAGATCAGTTGAGTTCACAGATATAAAGGCCTTCAATTTGAGATATCCAGAATGTGAAAAATGATGACTCAAGCCTGTAGTGATTAGGGGGAATTGAGTTTACCAAAGACAGACGGGAAAATTCGCCAACAGTGTTAGGAAATATCACTCTCCATAAACTCCAAGAAAGAATCCTCCTAAGAACAGAACACATACTACAGAGGTTGATATCCTCAAAGTAACAGCATCTTTGTTGTATAGCCTTTAGACCTTTCTCTGGATACTGTGATATGAGGTGAATACATATGATTCAAAGTATAGAGTAACAACAATAATAATAATAATATTAACCCTCATCCCATAGTATAAAACTGACTCCCCACTCTATTGGGGTTTGCAGACTTATGAGCTGCATGGTGACTCCAGTAGTGATGACAGCACAAAAAAGACATCCAATATATGCTGTAAAATGGGTGACATTAAGAAGGGCATCCAGCTGTACCAACCATGTTAGAGGAGACATTGGAGAACGATACAGTTTTTAGACCCATTAGATCTTGTCAAACCATCCAACCCATGCCAGCATGAAACATGGACTTTAAATTAATAATTATAATAGTAATCCTTTCTACTATAGGTACAAGGCTTGAAATTTTGGGGGAGGGAGCTAGTCAATTATATCAACCCCAGTGTATAACTGGCACTTATTTCATCAACCCTGAAAGGTTGAAAGGCAAAGTTGACCTCAGTGGAGAACATAATGATAAACGAAATGCTCCTAAGCATTTTGTCTGACATGCTAACAATTCTGCCTGCTTACTGTCTTAACAACGACAACAATAAAGATTTGATTAAGGCACAAAATTAGCAATTTTGAGGGAATTTTGAGCTACAGTAATTTGATTGGTACTTTATTTTATTGACTAAGGAAGGAAGAAAGATAAAGTTGATTTTGTCAGGATTTGAACTCAGAAGGTAAAGAACTGAAGCAAATACCAAAATGTATCATTTTCCCTCAAGCAATTTGTTATTATCATCTACCATTAATATTAATAAGGACTATAGCACTACTTAATGCAAGACACATATTACATGGAATAATGTCAAAACAGTAGAAAATACAAAACCAGAGGAAGATAGAAAGTGTCAATTAATACATATTGATTACATAATCATATACAGACACAAGATTAGGGAGAGCATGTGAGAGTATGTATATATGTGCATGTGTGCATATTTATATAAGTGAGTGTGTGTATGTGCATACAGATACATAAACAAAAATATGTATGCAGACATTTCTGTTTGTGTATCTTTACATTAATATACATACAGATTAATTTTCACAGTAAAACACGTAAATGATGAGTGTGTATATGTGTGCGTGTGTATTATACTAAATTATAATGAAGAATGTATTAATTTGTGCACTTGACATTTATAACTCTTCTAGTCTGGAAGTGTTACACTTTAAATTGAAAGCCCATTCAAAATTACTGATATGTCTTGCATTTATGTGTGTGCATGCATGAGTGAATGTGAGTGTGTGCATGTGAGTGACAATACATATAAAGCTATGCATGAATTTAAACATCTATGTGTGTGTTAACATCTAATGTAAAATTATGTGTGATTCCCTTTTAAGAAACCTCATTAATCTTGCCTCAAACACAGTTTATGATGAAGGCATTAAGATATTTTTGACTTTTAGAATTCCCTGATATGATGCAATTCTTCACATGTCAAGCTGTATGTAGAGTAGCAATTTAATGTTTGGAATATATGAAGTGTATTAGTGCCAAAGTTAGATACATTGACATGTCGCCAGTTTATTTGATTATTTACTATTGATTAGCTAGAGAGATTGAGGTAGTTAACTCTTGTGTCATGGTGCTATGATGATAAGGAATAAATAATAAGTTAGACAAGGAAAGCAAACTTTATATATAATTTTCAATGATGTTCAGATAATATTCTTAGCAGTTATATGAACTATGGCATGTGGGATTTAGTTGATTCTCCAATTATATAACAAAGAGCTTATTCTAATTTTGAACTCAAATGACATTCTTTTCGTTATTAATCCATTCGGCTATAAGCACAATGCCTGAAATTTTCTGCAATGGGGTTAGTGGCTTACATCAACCCCAGTTTTCAACTGGTACATATTTTTTTCAACTATGAAGAGATGAAGGGCAAAATTGACCTTGGCAGAATTTGAACCCAGGACATAAAGCTGGAGAAATATTGCTATGCATTTCGTCTGACATGCTAATAATTCTGCCAGTCCACAGCCATAATAATAATGATATTAATGACTTAGAAATGGAGGGGTGCATGATAGTAACAAGTTTCGGGCCTCCTCTGAGACTAGTTCCCTGGGCAGTGGATAGTGTAAAGCAATGGTTCTCAGCCAGGATCCTTATGGTCCATGGGGTTCATATAAGATTTTGTTGACAATATTTATGTTTAAATTTGGTCATATACACTTTGTACAATACACAAGATATTTCGCTAACATTTTTTATACAATCCCTAATAATATTTAATTATAAAAGTATAATACTATTGGAGCCTGGTGTAGCCATCTGGTTTCCCCAGTCCTTAGTCAAATCGTCCAATCCATGCTAGTATGGAAAGTGGACGTTAAACGACGATGATAGTGATGATGATCGAATGGTTATGTGGATCGAGTAGAGTAAAATAGGAATCAAATGGGTCCATAGGCAAAAAATAAAAAAAAAAACAGTTGAGACCAAAACAGTCCCTGTGATCAAATTCTATCAAACTTAATTGATAAGATTTTGATTACCCTGAGACTATGCTATGAAATCAAGTCCAAGACCTCTTAAATGCATAACTTATTGGTAATTAGATATAAGAGCTAGAAGGAAAATTAACTTAAATGGTTGATCTAATCGTGAAAGATTTCATAGCCATGCCTCTTTTTGTGTCCCTAATGAAGAAGATGATGATGTAAATCATCAGTTTTCTATTTAGTAATTACTATCATTAGGTGCATGTGGTTTTGTAGGAAACAGTTTGCTTCCTACTCAGATAGTTCTGGATTCAGTCCTACTGCATGGCAACTTAGGCAAGTGTCTTCTACTATACTGTTGGACCAACCAAAACATTGTAAGTAGATTTTGTAGACAGAGACTGAGAGACTCTTGTCGTATACATACATAATACATGCATACATACATACATACATACATACATACATACATACATACATACATACATACATATGTGTGTGTGTGTGTGTATGTAAGTATTTCTTTGTGTGTGTGTCTTTCTGTCTGTGTTTACCTTCCCATCACTGCTTACAATTGGTGTTGGTGTGTTTGCTTCCCTGTAACTTAGCAGTTCAGCCAAAGACACCAATAGAATAAGTACCTGGCTTAAAAAAGAAGTACTGGTGTTATAAATATATCAATGGAAGTGTGTAGCATATATGATCATTCAGATATATCAAAACTGAATGAGGAGAAAGTCAATGAAAGTGCCCTATCAATGTCTGAAATGGAATCGTCTCATCCCAGATATAGAGGTTGGCCTTTTAGTCAGAAATTACTCATTTCATGTAAAACCTTATTAAAATCTTTCGTGATGCCAAAGGAATATTTTTTTTCCACCAAAGCTACCAGTGGTCAATGATAAATAATGCATGAATAGTTGTGATATCAAAAGCACTCAGCTGTAAAATATTCTTTGAAATAAAAGGAAATATACAAATTTAAAATCCACAATGCTATTTCAGAAAATTGGATATAAAGCAATAAGTATCAAAACACAAAGTTAAAATAAGAATATTAAAATTCTGACGAAATGTATAATGAACAGATATGACATTTTGAGATAGAAAAATTCAGCATTAGAAATATAAATGAGACAAATCATATGCTCTTCCTCCACAGCCATGTACATATATATATATATATATATATATACAAACACACAGAAATGCATTTACATGTGTGTGTGTAGTGCACATACATATATGCATATGTACTAAGTTTTGCTTCTACCTGAGATGATTATGATAATTTAGAATTTACATTTTCAACTGCAATAATTATAATTACTTTGAATAGAATTTAGTATTTATTTTGTTTTGCATATATTCAGACAAATATGTAAATCCTTACACACATGTATGTACAGACTTGTATGCATACAGCAATATATTCATGCATATGAGCATACAAAAGCACTTTTATAGAATCATGCGCAAAGTTTTCATTCAAAGCTTTCTGTCTTGGTAACGACAGAGCTCTTTTCTTGTAGGTGTTGTATTTCAAAAGCAGTATCAGAACATGCAACCAATCATATATACATACAGTGGCAGATTTACCATAAAACTAATGAAGCTTAAATGGCAGGGACCCTAATCCTGGAGAGGCCCCTCTGAAGAACCTTAATTCTTTCATTCTATCAATTTTTTTTGTTTTTGTATTTTGCCATACAGATTGCTGTTACCATTCTTAGTGGGTGCCATATCATAATCCTACACAGTGTCTAGCCACAAATTGTTCACCTGTTGTTTCTGCTGGTGTAGAAAAGTACAAACGACTCGCAGATAATTTGCTTTACTTGAATTATTTTGAAAACATTGGCCCTGCCCCTTCCATAGTCCAGTATGTCTACTCCTACATCAGCATGGTAGAGATAAGAATTCTTATTTTCACACCATTATTTAATGACCAATGAAAGGGTTTGCCTTCCAATTTGGGACTTATAATCTCTTCAGTAACAAAGCATTTTTCTACTTTAAAAATTATTTGAATATCACCTTGTACAAAATGAACATTTCTTCATTTATGACTATATATTAAGCTGTGACCCTCATCTTCGTCGATCTCTGTCTCACTGTGGCTAATGAAAATATTACCCCCAATTTTCTTTTCACAGACATCTAGGCCCCAAGTGGAATAGCTATGTCTTCAAGAAAGTACTTAAGCAGATACCAGAAATGCCAACTCAAGGAAAAGCATTCTAACGAAATTTCTAAATGTCAAAAACTATGAAACTAATTTACAATGTCAAGTAAAAGTTTGTCATCACCTGCAACTGAAACAAGCCATGCAAGCACCAGTGAAGGCAATGATAGTGCACAAACCATGAGCGCAGCTCTCACTAACCATTCATCTATCCTTAGTTTCCTCATTGACCACCAGATAAGGGATCAGGGGACCCTGTCAAAGGCTTTCTCCATGTCAACAAAAGCCAGGTACAGAGGTTTATGTTTGGCTAGGTATTACTCCTGCAGCTGTCTTACCAGAAATATAGCATCAGTGGTGCGTTTCCCTGGCACGAAACCAAACTGCATCTCATCTAAACTGACTCTCTCCCTAATTAGTTGGGCTATGATCCTCCCCGTGACTAGAGAGAGAGAGAGAGAGATAGAGAGAGAGAGAGTTATCTCTCTCTCTATGTGTGCCTATGTATGTATACGCATATATGTATGAACTCTTACATGCAATTATACTTCTATATATTATTTCATTTGCAATATAGGGGCAGGTGTGGCTGTGAGGTAAGAAGATTACTTACCAATCACATGATTCCAGGTTCAGTCTCACTGTCTGTACCTTTGTTCCAAGTTCAGTCCCACTGCACAGCACCTTGGGCAAGTGTCTTTTACTATAGCCTAGGGATAACTAAAGCAGGTGGTTTCTATTATAACTTCAGGTGAAGCAAAGGCTCATGAGTGGATTTGGTAGATGGAAACTGAAAGAGGTTTGTTGTGTATGTGTGTATAAATATATGTGTGCATGTGTGTGTGTGTGTGTGTGTGTGTGTGTGTGTCTGTGTGTTTGATCACAACCTCTGCTTGACAACTGGTGTTGGTGTGTTTACATACCATAACTTAGCAGTTCAGTAAAAGAAACTGAAAAAATAAGTACCAGGCTTACCAGACATGCTGGAGTCAATTTGTTCTGCTGGAATTCTTTTAGGTCGTGCTCCAGCATGGCCACAGTCTGTTGACTGAAGCAAATAAAAGATGAAAGATTTGCTTTACAGTACAAAAAATGGTATCAAAGATAAATTGTTTTTAATTAAGTGGTTACTTCAAAGAGGACAAACATTTAGTTATAATATTTCCGCTTTCTTTTATGGAAGTTAAATTAATTTAATAAGGAAGTCATGATTATGAAGAATATCAAATTTTAATGAGAAAGTTAATTACAGCTTAGACATAAATAACAAGTACTATGAGAAGAAATGATCAAATACAAAATATGTTGCATATGCATATACATAGATACATATATATATATATATATATATATGTGTGTATAGATGTAGGAGTGGCTGTGTGGTAAATAGCTTGCTTACAAACCACATGGTCCTGGGTTCAGTCCCACTGCCTTTCACCTTGGGTGAGTGTCTTCTACTATAGCCTCGGGCTGACCAAAGCCTTGTGAGTGTGTTAGGGAGATGGAAACTGAAAGAAGCACTTCGTATCTATCTATCTATTTATATATATATATATATGTATATGTTTGTGTCTGTGT
>NC_068988.1:70066336-70068022 GCF_001194135.2 Octopus bimaculoides | reverse complement strand
GATACATTTTGTTCTTTTACTGTAAAGCAAATCTTTCATTTATAACTTGTTTCAATCATTAGATTCTGGCCATGCTTGAGCACAAGACAGACACAAACACACACATGCGTGCATACACACACACACACACACATGACAGGCTTCTTTCAGTTTCCATCTGTCATTTCACTCACAAGGCCTTGTTGATTAGTCTGTGTTTATAGTAGAAAGCACTTGCCCAAGGTGCCCAACAGTAAGACTGAACCCAGAGCCATGTGATTAAGAAGCAAGCTTCTTACCACACAACCATGAATGCACCTCCACACACACACACACACATGCACACATATATATCATCGTTGTCATTGTTTAATATCCTCTGCTTAACATGCTGGCATGGGTTGGACGGTTTGACTGAAAACTGGCAAGCTGAGAGGCTGCACCAGACTCCAATGTGATTTGGCAAGGTTTTTTTTATAGCTGGATGCCCTTCCTAATGCCAACCACTCCAAGAATGTAGTGAGTGCTTTATATAGGTAATTTAATTTTTAGATTCAACATAGCATGGATGCCTTGTTAGAAAACTTAATACTGCATTATTAACCTTAGCAGATTCTTTCATGTAATTGCTTGGTGCTTAAAAGTACTCATAGATTGTAGCAGATGAAATTTGTCTGTCATGGGGGCCAGAATTTCCATATCACGTGATTTTGGTCTATTGGACCTCATGAGTGGGAAGCACCATCCACCGGATGCCAATTCAATCTAGTTGCTGCGATATATAGAATTTCAGCATCTTTTCAGATGATAATGTTGTAGAGAGCCTGGTGAAACCCTCCAGCTTGTCAGCTCTTGTCAAACTGTCCAAACCATGCTAACATACGTGTGTTAAGAAGATTGTCTCCCAACTACATGGTTCTGGGTTTAGTCCCACTGCACAGCCCCTTCGTGGAATATTTAAGCAATTTTTCTGATCAAATTCATCCTATGGTTGCGGAACTTCTTCCGGAGTGAAACAATCTTTCCGGAATATAATGCATCAACTCCCACAGCTAAAGTTGTTACTGAATGGCATGAGGAATATTTTAGAGAAGTTGAACGTCTTATCTGGCCACCACAGTCCCTAGATCTCAATATTATTGAACATTTATGGTGTATTTTAGAAAAACAAGTAAGGATTCGCTATCCTCTACCATCATCACTTCAAGAACTGAGGACTGTTTTAGCTGAAGAATAGACAAAAATTCCTTTGAAAGCAATTCAAACTTTGTACAAGTTCATACCTCATAGCATTCAAGCTGTAATTATTGCCAAAGGCGGTCCTACCCCATATTAAAGTAAATTTGTTTGAAATTTTTTGGTGCTTCCATTATTTTGTCGAACCCCTGTATATGTATAAGCACCCATTAAAATATGAACTGTAAATCCAACCCAGAAATGGACCCAAAGTGTAGTATATGCACAAAGTGAAGTTCAAAATTTGCAACAGTTGTTTCGGCAGCATATTATTGATGCATTCTTAAATTACATCCTGACAAAAATCCACCATCGTTAAGTAAAAGTTAAACATATAAACAGGTAAAGACAAGCTGATCAATTATGGTGGAACAAGGAGTGTGTGTATATATATATATATATATATATATATACATACATATTCATATACATATATATATATGTGTGTGTGTGTGTGTGTGTGTGTGTGTG
>NC_068988.1:70065960-70066326 GCF_001194135.2 Octopus bimaculoides | reverse complement strand
TGTGTGTGTGTGTGTGTGTGTAGAAGGTTGAAAAGGAACACACGAGTTGATTTATATATGGAAAAAAGTCAAGGTAGAAAATGCGAAAATAATTTTATAAAAAACATTATAGTACCGGTTTTGGTCATTGAGACATTTTCAACTGTAAGTATGGAAAACAATTAAATTTTAAAAGAATATTTGCATACTATTCAAACACAAGGGGCATTTTCCTTGTTTCTACCTGTCTCTGTCTCTCTTGTTTACTCTTGTGGGTTTGAGGTTGTTGTGAATTCTTGGCAGAGGAGGAGGAGGAGGAGAAGGAGGAGAAGAAGAAGAAGAAGAAGAAGAAGAAGAAGAAGAAGAAGAAGAAGAAGAAGAAGAAGA
>NC_068988.1:70063912-70065892 GCF_001194135.2 Octopus bimaculoides | reverse complement strand
AGAAGAAGAAGAAGAAGAAGAAGAAGAAGAAGAAGAAGAAGAAGAAGAAGAAGAAGAAGAAGAAGAAGAAGAAGAAGAAGAAGAAGAAGAAGAAAATGCAGGAGTGCCATGATAGTAGTAGGATGTTAAATGGCCAAGTGCCTTGAAAGTGACTTGTGGATGGTAGTAGTGATTAAATTCTTGAGACATCTCTTTTGAATGTATTGTTTATAATATTTGAGTAGGTGTTATTCTAAACAGCAGTAGTAGTAAATTAAGGAAGAAGAAGACGAAGGAGAAAGAGGAGAAGAGAAAGAATAATAAAAGAATGTGGGATTGTGTGATAGTAGTAGGATGCTAAATGGTCAAGTGACCTAAAAGTGGCTCGTTGCGGATCATAGCAGTGATAGGAAATTTTTTAATGAATTCTTGGTTATCTCTTTGAATGTATCATTTTTAATACTTGCATGTGTGTTATTATAAGGTCGTGGTGGATATGTCATTTGTTGTAGATGCATTCAAAAGGGTCTGTATTTTGTGATAAAGGACGACTCTTTACTAATTCGTTGGCTACAGGTTGTATCGTCCCTGAATTGATAGTGGGAAAAATTCTGAAGCTTGGTTCTTTGTTATTGGAGCAATAGTCGATGTGTTGACTGAATGCAATACTTCTGTTTTTTTCCTTTTAATTTTGAACTGGGATCTGTGCAGAGCCATCCTTTGACGTAGACTGTTTTTTGTTTGGTCTACGTATTGCTCTTGACACACAGAGCAGGTTACTGCATATATCAGGTTCTCTGAAGCACACGTGGACCGGCTTTTCACTGTGAAACATTGTCCCTGTTGAAAGGAGAACTCTGATCCCTCAAATAAATTGACACATATCCCACAGTTGGGTCTTCTGCATTTTTTAACTGACGGCTTCAGTGTTGTTGAGCGTATTCGGACTTGTGTTAGGAGACTTTTCATAGATGTGGGCTGTCTATTGCTTTTCCTGATGGTGTGTGTTTGGAGGATTAAGTTCATTCTGTGGTCCTTTTTTAACAGGGAAATGTTTTGAAGGATGGTGTCGAAGGCTTCATTGTTAACAGAGTTGTGTGTGGAGACGTATGGTAGGCCTTTTGGCTGTAAATCCTTCTTTAATTTGGGATGTATGAGTACGTGGATGTTGAGTTGTAGGGCATGTTGAAAGCATATGTCAATTAGTGAAAGTGGGATGTTCCTGGTGATGAGTGTATCCTTTAGTTCATGTAGTCATGTATCCCTGGTGCTTGCATTAGAAACTATAATACATATCCTTTTTGCTAGGTTGAAGTGGATATTCATTCTGGTGTATCTGGAGTGGCATGAGTTGAATGGTAGATAATGCTTGGAGTCAATGGGCTTATAGTATATATCTGCTTCTATTATGTTGTTAGATTTCTTAATGAGGATGTTGAGGAAGGGAAGTTGTTGATGGCTATATTCCATCGTGAATTGAATGCTTACATCAAGTCCATTTACAAGTGCTTGAAATTCGTTAAGTCATTCTATACTTTCATGCCAAAGAATGAAACAGTCATCCAGGTATCTCTTCCAGTCATTTTCTATGAAGAGGGAGAATGGGCTGTCATATTTTTCTAAACCATACGATTAAGACTAATTTCTAGATAACTCACTTTTAGGTCAATTGACCATTTAGCATCCTACCACTATAATACCATCCCGCATTCTTTTATTATTCTTTCTCTTATCCTTCTTCTTCGTCTTCTTACTCTCCACTACCTTCTACCTTACTTTACTGCTACTGCTGTTTAGAATAGCACCTACACAAATATTAGTAACAGTAAATTCAAAAGAGATATCTCAGTCACTACTACCATCCACAAGAAGTCACTTGATTATTTAATATCCTACTACTATCATAGCACACCCGCATTCTTCTTCTTCTTTTTTTTTCTCCTCTGCCAAGAATTCACCACAAACTCGAACCCACAAGAGTAAACAAGAGAGACAGAGACA
>NC_068988.1:70060700-70061228 GCF_001194135.2 Octopus bimaculoides | reverse complement strand
AGGGTGTTATTTTGAGAATATCGCAGAAGATTTACATGTGGGACATGTTCTGAATGTATGTGTAATTTTATTAGGAATTAAGTACATTCATTTTATTATTAATATTTATATTCATAAAATATATTTCCCATGTTGTGATGAAATCTATGTAACAGTATTAAAATAGTACCTCAATTTCCAGTCCTTGTTTTAATACTTACATGAATTTTAACTTGTATGTATCAATTTTCTCATTTAAAATAAAACACCTACAATTGATATCTGGAATTTGAACATGTTTTTCAGGAGGACATGGTTTGGGTTTTTATCCTTTTAACACCATCATCACCATCATCATCATTTAATGTCCATTTACCATACTGGCATTGGTTCAATGATTTGAAAGGAGCTGGCAAACCAGAGAGCTATATCAGGCTCCATTTGTCTGATTTTGACATGGTTTCTATGGCTGGATGCTCTTTCTAATGCCAACCTCTTTATAGAGAGTAGTGGCTGCTTTTTGCACAATATCTATATATATATATACAT
>NC_068988.1:70058972-70060690 GCF_001194135.2 Octopus bimaculoides | reverse complement strand
ATATATATATATATATATATATATATATATATAGGTACGTATGTGTCCACTCACACACACACTTGTATATAAACACAGATACATTTACACACATATATACATATTCAAATAGCTGAGTTTACCCAGAAAGCAATATAGTTTACTATACACATGAAGTAAAATATATTATTTAATAATTTTCCTTTGCCGCTGTATCAACTTCTGTGTTGTTCCTAGTGAATATCTTTTAGTACTTTGGGTTGAATTAGAAGTATTTTGTGATTTGTCCTAATAAAGTATCATGTTCGTTCGGGAAATTCAGCTGGTGGGATAGCTGAAGCTAGTGATGTTGCTTTATTTATTGGTAGTGGATGTGAGCAGGGTTATAATTTATTTTCCTGACTTTAACCCATTACCTACCTGTGATCTCATATGAGATCACTTAAAAATTACAAATTTCGTAATTATCTGTCAATATTTACACATATCTAACCTTTTTGTTATATCTACTAGGTATATTTCTCTGATATTCAAATGAGCTTTGCAAATTTTTCACCCAATATCTCGCTTATTTCTATTTAAAATGTTATTTTGATCATTCCAACGTGTTTCTAAGGCTGTTTTATGCTAGAAATCATAGTTTCATAAAAAAATTCCAGTTGATAGAATTATGGGAGGTAATGGGTTAAGAAAAGAGGTAGTTGAACAAGATGATGTCTCATTTCTTCTCTAATTCTTTTTATGGTGATGAGTATTGTTCATTTACAGGGCTCCTAAGATATGTACTAACGATGTTATGTAAATGTAGAGGAATGTGTGCATATGTATGTCTTTACATAATTGCATATTATCATCATCATTATCATTATTATTGAGTGTCTGTTTTCCATGGTGGCATGGGTTAGACAATTTGGTTGGAAGTGGTAAGGCAGGTGGCTGCACCAGGCTCCAGTCTGTTTTGACGTGGTTTCTATATCTTGATGCCCTTCCTAACACCAAGCACTCCACGGAGTGTACTGGGCACCTTTTATATGTCATCAGCATGTGTGTCTTTAACGTAATATGCATACATATTTACACACACACACACACACAATGAGCTTCTTTCTATTTCCATCAACAAAATCCGATCACAATGCTTTAGTTGTCCAGGGACTATACTAGAAAAGACTTTCTCAAGATGCCATGCAGTGTGACTATGCATAAAACTACAAAGTTGGGCAGGAAGATGCTCAACCATATCATTTCATGCCTCACTCTCCACTGAGGTACAGCCATGTTTGAAGTTGTAGTACCACTCAGTGATCTGAGTTTTGCTCATGGCATTATCGCTAAAGGCCTGCTGAATCTTCTGAAAAGTTTGGGCTTGAGTACCACCATACCTTTGGCAAATTTGATGCAATAACTCTGTTCATTGCATTCAGCAAAACGAAAATTGGATGAGTGCACACTGCACATCTGTACTCTATGCATTACAGCTGGGAACTGATGCAGCTTATCAGCATAAGAATTTTGGGACATGCAGAAGAAGGTTGGGTTGGCATAAACTCCCACCTAAAGAATTTTGCCCATGCTGCATTAGTTTTGATGAGAAAACAGAATCAGATGCTTTTGAATGCAGCACATATGTGTGTATGCATATGCATATATGAATATGTGTTTATGTATATGTATGTATATGTGTGTGTGTGTGTGTGTCTATGTATGTACATATATGCATGTGTATACATACATGCATA
>NC_068988.1:70049142-70058872 GCF_001194135.2 Octopus bimaculoides | reverse complement strand
ATATACATACATCATATATACATATATGTCTCACACATGGAAACACCTATATTACTTCTAACAATTTGCATCTCCTCTTAAATTATCATAGTTTTTTTTTGCAATTATCCATCACCATACACAATACCTATATTTACAACCATTCATATTTATGACTCTCATAACATCATGATCCCTTTGTGATTGCTACCACCATTACTACCTTCATTACTACTGTGACAGTTTTGGGATGATTTCTCTCTTCCAATTGCATCAGCACCACCACTGCAGTTATTCAGTTGTCTTATTTTTAAAATGTGGCATCTCTCAAAAATACCTACTTCATCTATCTTTGGAACAATCTGATTTCATTCTGGAACATTCATTATTCTGGAATTTCCAATTTCAATTCTAAACATTTTCACATAGCAATTGTAATTGAATACTCACTGAATAAAGGCATGACAAATAGAGAGGAGAATTATCAATCACGCTAATCTCGCATTACTTTTATCTACCTTGAATGATATCACAAACTACTCTTCACAATGCTACCATTAACTCTAATCAGGTTTTCTCTGTAGCAATACGAATACAAATTAGTGAAATAGATTCAATAATAAAACATGCTGAACATTCTAATATGGTAAATTGTTTGAAGATTATGTTACACACATTAAATAGCTGAATACTGTGATTGCAAACAGTAGAAAATATGAACTATATACAACAAATTTTATATTTTACCACACAATAAACACTAATCTTTTATACATAATCTGATAATGCATTGGTCTTTGTTGAATGGAGAATGTGGAACATTTTCAGTAATTTTGTTGTCACTAAGGAAACTGGGTATAGACAAATGGCTTGCGAGGACTGTATAAGCTATTCCCAAAGATGCAGGAAGTAAAGTTCACTGATGAATTTTACATGAGGGTAGGAGTCTATCAAGGATCAGTGATAAATGCTCTTCTATTTATTATGGTCCTACAGACCATCATAGATTAGTTTAAGATTGGCTGTCCATGGAAACTCCTTTATGTTGTTCATCTATTTTTCATAGTTAAATCTAAAGAGGGATTAAAGATGAAATTTCTGGCACGAACGATAATCCTAAAATCAAGAGTTCTGAAGGTAAACTTAGAAAACCTTTAAAGTTTCAGTAAGAAAGAAGGAAGACAGGGTAGGCTCTGGTATCATCAGGAAAATAGCTGCTCTTGATATGCAGAAAAGGAGTAAGTATTAACTACATACATTGTATCCAATGCAGGATGTGGACACAGAAAGTGTAATGGAATAAGAGATAGACTAACAGAGAAAGTGAACTTCTTATGTAACTGATGCACTGGCAGAAAAGATGACAAAGACTCAGGGATAAGTAGCAATATGCAGTTCTTGAGAAGATCCCACCCATTTTGGTGAAACTGAGATTCTGGAATCTCTCTCTCTCTCTATGTCTCTCATCAACACACATACACTCACATGCACACACACACGCACATACATACACACAAACATACTCATATACACAATTGCACACCCATGCAATGTTTACCTCAAAATATTTTCACTCACCTAACATCTCTCTGTGTTATTCTGCTACTGTAATTAAACATGAGTAAAACTGCATACAGTTCTGTATTTAAGAGATGGGGAATTATGTACATTATTTACATTCAACGGATATCTATTCTCATCTTGTTTGTTGTTAGTACAACATTTCGGCTGATATACCCTCCAGCCTTCATCAGGTGTCTTGGGGAAATTTCAAACCTGGGTTCTCATTCCTAAGGTATTTTTCGATGTTATTATTGTGAGTTCGATTCCAAGCACTGACCTGAATAATAATAATAATAATAATAATGAAAAATACCTGAGGAATGAGAACCCAGGTTCGAAATTTCCCCAAGACACCTGAAGAAGGCTGGAGGGTATATCAGCTGAAACGTTGTGTTAACAACAAACAAGATGAGGACAAATATCTGGCAAATGTAAATAATGTAAATAATGTACAAAACTGTATAGTTCTCTAGCTTTTATCTCATACTACTTACCTTTCTTACTAGCCAATACCATTTCATTTATTATCCATCTTTCATTCTTATCACTTTCCTCTTCATCCACATTTTACATTGACCATCTTCCTGAGGCTCCAAATTATCTCTCCTCCACCACCATATGTCTCGCCCTCCTCCATGCACTATGTCTACTCTACACTCTTACACACTAACCTGCCACATGTCATGACACTACCCTGCCACATGTCATCTCCTTCGTTTCATTTTGCCATACTCTCTCAATCTTTGCTTGTCTGCTGCATCATTATTATTATTACTCTACTGCCATCTTCTTTTCTGCACTATTGGTAATCTCCTGTACTCTATCTCCCCCATCTCAGGTATCATCAGACATCCCTCACACCCACAACCCTACCTATCATCTCTCATCAGTTGTTCTTCCCCATTTCTAATCACTAACTATATCTCACTTTTCCATACACTCATGCAACCTCTTCTCAGCTGCATTTCCTATTCTTCAGTCCCCACTCACTTCTACTTGCTTTCGTATCATTAGGGTCCAATCTGATACCTAATCAGCTTTATATCAATCTCTTTCTAGCTCCAGTCTGACCACGCCAACCATTTCTTTTATAATGTAAGTAGTTGTGTAGCTCCTCTACAGTAAGAAACCATTTCTCTCCAGGACCATTCTCTTTCATTTTTAACTGCTCCCCCATTAGCAAATAATTGCTTTCTTCCTTACTGTAGCTCCACTCAGTTAATGGGGATCTTAGTCTTGCAGGCTGCTTAGCAACCTCACTGGAGATTTCACCATCAATAAAGCACCCAACTGTAGAAGCCATACCACTCAGTCAACATTTGGACATATGCGCAACAACCAAATCTCACAAATTCATGGTTTTTCTACTTTAACAATGTGCTTTATTAAAATATACAAACCATGGTTAAATAGGCTATGCAAGCATCAATGATATATGATTCACCATTCACTGTGAATGCTTTCCATGGCTGTTTAAAAGTGTCTGTTGATAAACGTGAATCATCACTTTCTTTAAAGCTGACTAATTACACTTCAATTTTGAGCATAGTAAATTTCAGTTATCTTCATTTCAGTTTCACAGATTTTCACTAAGTCTTCTTTACCTGTGTGTGTGTGTGCGTGTGTGTGTGTGTATGTGTGTGCATGTGTGTGCGCATGTGTGTGTGTGTGTGAGTGCATGCATATGCATGTGGTGTTTCTTTGATTAATCTAACACATGCTCCCACACTCCTCTCTTTCTGTTTATATTTGCTCTGCAAATACAGCTTTTTTCAAATAGGTGTTGTGAAAATTTAGGAGCAAAATAATTATACTTTATTCCCATGAGATTTTTTAGCAATTTTAATTGCAGGTATATGCATGTATATATGTGTGTATGTGTGTGTATTTATATATATATATATCAGCTATGCACCCTAAATACTTTGGGAGTAATACTTCTTTGTGGACTGCTTTATTATAAGAATTGACCTAATTTGCAAGATTGTAAGAATGTATGAATCATTCACTGAAGTTTTATATATGACACTCAAATGTCACTACACTTTGGCTACATAAGATAACTTGGCTAAATAATATAACTAAATAAGATAACTGCTCATATCCAATGCAAGTTATGGACACACAGAAAGTGTAATGGTATAACAAACAGACTAGCAGAGAAAGAAAACTTCCTATATAACTGATGTTTGTCACAACTAACTGACATCCCCTACTTAAGATATTGACCTGATTGTCATGTTACTTATCAACTGGACTAAACTTTTGATGTTACCTCTCCATGTGGATATCACATACATGATCTTAGTAAACAGACATAGCAGAGAAGTAACCAAAGAGTTTCATTACCTTCTTCAACCTAGCAAACTGTATATTAACTGATAGTGATCTGAGCTACATTCATCATCATCATCATCATCATTTAACGTCCGTTTCCATGCTAGCATGGGTTGGACGATTTGACTGGGGACTGGCGAAGCGGATGGCTACACCAGACTCCAATCTGATCTGGCAGAGTTTCTTCAGCTGGATGCCCTTCCTAACGCCAACCACTCCGAGAGTGTAGTGGGTGCTTTTTACATGCCACCGGCATGAGGGCCAGTCCAGCGGTCTCTCTCTAAAATGAAAGAATTTTAGAAATGATACAGCTTGTGAAACAGTTACATGTATATCAAAACTTACATATTTGAAAATCATACTAAAGTGAAACTGGTTAATATTTGTATACATAAATCTTTTATACAGTCTCTCTGCATTTTTAATTCATTTATTTCTTCTATGATACTTCAGATTTTAAGATAATTAGCAATGCCATAACTTCCTTTTGGTTTGTATATTTGGAAATACTTCACCCTCACATCACTTCCATAATATAGTAACTGCCAAGAGCCTGCTGCTGACCCTATCAAGGTTGTTGGGTATCAAATTTCTTTACTGGATGTCAATACTATTCATTCATGGTAAAAGAGAACAATAGTTTAAGGTTGATGGCTAGAAACAGGCAACCTAGTTCTGTACAAATGCCACACTGACCAAATTCTATATTATTTCTCCTTTCTTCCATCTCTTTCCCAATTGATTTGTTTTGATGCTGACAAAGATAGCATTGTACTGGTAGTTACCTTTATTTTTAGTTGAGCAATCGATTGATTGATAAAACTGAAGCATGAATGCATCCAAATGCATATCTGAAACAACTGATGCAATTAAATGTATATAACGCATTATTTCTTAGTACTGTGCATATGCTAGCATAGTTGGTTTGGAGGTGGTAGGGGCAGTCTACTAATGGTGGCACTTTTAGGTCTGCTCTAGGCAATATGTGCTTTTTGTGGGGTCTGGGGGTAGCACACACTCTACTAGCTACACTAGTGTGTGTGTGTGTGTGTGTGTGTGTGTGTATAAATGCATATATAAATGTATGAATTTATATATATATATCCAATTGAGGATCACAGCGCATAAATACACTGCAGCACGGTTTCTTTGCTTCAACAGGCCTTGTCCTATTTAACATTGTCCCAAAATAGATCAAAGAGGAAAAGGATCCCATCATCTTTAAATGGAACCCGGACAAATTTCTTCAAGGAATAGCAGCTAAGCCACCTATACCTTGACACAACTTACTCAACAAGACCTCCCTACTCAAATGGACCATGATACCACAAAACTTGACTTAAAAAGGATTTAGCTACTCCTATCAGGTGGTGCTATTAAGTTAGACATGGTCTGGACCAATCTCTGGTCAAAACCTAAGTTATCTAAGTTATATATATTTAATATTATATTATTATTTAAAACTTATTTATTAAGAGTTACATATATTTTATTTAAAAGTGTTTGAATTGTCTCTCTGCAACTTAAGGTTTTGTAGGCTTCTTACAAGAACCTAGCTCATTCAGGCTTAGATTACCAAATGAAGAGGTACAGGAAATCCAAGATAGCTACTGGAAATTGGGCTGATATTGGTGGAGGTGGGTCACATGATATTATTGGAAATGTGATTGACTTTACAGCGACACTAGATGCATTGGCAAGTAAAATTTCTTGGACCATGAAGATGGAGAGGAAGCTGGTGGCATCTTGGTGTCTGGCCAACCTTTAAAGGGACTTGGAAGATGACAGAAATAAGGTTGATGAAGAGGTGTGTATGTACTTGATGGATGATTGTATGGATATGAGTGTCTGATGCATATGCATATGTGTGGGCTATGTGTGTGCGTACGGGATATGTGCATCTAAGCTGGCATGTGAATGAAGGTTTGCATATGAGCAAGGACTGATGGTATCAGCTCATTGATATGTATGTATGTGTGTAAGCATGGTTGTGGATGCATTTCAGACATGTGAGAGTACCTGTGAGGCTAAGTTTTAGGTGTATGTGTTAGCTGCATGTACATGAGTGTGTATGTGCGCAGATATGTGTGTGTTAATGCTTGCTGTATACATGTGCTTTCGAGAAGAGATTAGGATACATGTATGGGTCCTCAAACAGTTTTAAATAGAAATATATGTAACTCCTACTAAACGTATTGAGTGTCTCACTCAATAAATTTAGTATAAATACATATCATTTATCATTTACTTGTTTCAGTCATTAGACTGTGGCTATGCTGGGGCACTACCTTGAAGAATTTGTAGTTGAATGGATCAACCCCAGTATATCTTTTTAAGACTGGTACTTACTTTGTCCATGACTGGTGCTTAATCTATCTATTTGTCAAGCAGTGTTGGACAAACACACACACACACATACATACATATGATGGGCGTATTTCAGTCTTCGTCTACCAAATCCACTCACAAGTGCCACAGAGTGGGACTGAACCTGTAACCAAGTGGTTGGGAAGCAAACTTCTTACCACATAGCTATGCCTATATATATATATATATATATATATATATATATATATATACACACACACACACCATGAGTTTCTACACAATTTACCTATCATGATCATTATTTAATATCCATTTTCTATACTAGCATGGATTGTATATTAAATACACACACACACACACATGCATGTACACACATATGTATGTATATGTATGAATATGTACGTGTGTGTGTGTATACACATACTCTTCAATCCATGTTAGCATTGAACATAGACTTTAAATGATGATGATATTGATATATGATGTTGCTGTGAGAATTACTTGGTTAAGAAGCCTAGGTAATAAAGACAGTATATTCTCAAAACTTGTTTCATATCATCTTGGCTTTTATCCAACATAGTTTAGCTAATTTGATATTCTTCTATAATTCAAAAATGGTCTAGAAATGCACTAATAATACATCCTTGCTAAACATGCCAATATTAGTTCTTTAGAATGTGATAAATTATTGAAGTGCATTAAAACAAGTACATTAGTTCAAACATGTATTAATAAATATATCTTCACTGTATACATCAATATATTCATCTACATAAATTTCCATACATGTGTATGCATATGTGTGTGTGATTGTGTGTGGTGTGTGTGTGTGCATGTGTGTATGTGTGTGTGTGTGCACGCGTGTGTGTACATGTGCATGTGTGTGTCTATATATACTTCCAGAATGTTATAAATTACTCAAATACATCACTGTTTTGCTTATATTTTTTGTATAAAATTTAATGTTGTCCATCATACAGTTTTGTCTACTTTATGTCGTGTCATATGTGTGTCATCTCTCACTCTAATTCATGCTTTATATCACTACTTTTCTGTCATGTGCACTGCTTTCTCCAAGTGAAGTGCAGTCAGTAGTAATTAATTCAAAGTTGCAGTAATGAATCTTCTAGGTATGTAGATGTGGTGGTGTTCAAGATGGGAAGCAAATGACAGAACATTTTAAGATAAGGTCAGAAATAAAGTATTAATGTTGGCAGTTTGAAGCTTCTGACTTATCTTCATGCCTTAAGTAGATGAAGGAAGATTAATTGTCAGTTGTTAGTTTATACATCTGCCAAGGATTCATGTCTTGCAGCAATCATGTTTGTTTGTTTTATAACAAAAGATTTGACAAAACTTAGTTTTGCAGTATGGAATTTATCTTGACATGGAACTTATCTTGACTGTGAATGAAGTATATTATTTTTACCAATGGGTAACAGACAATAGGTTTTGAAAACCCTGAGGATTGCTTTCATGATAATACATTTCTTAGCAAAGTATTTCAGCATATTGTATATGCGTATCATTTTACTTGAGTCCTAATTCAAATATTATTACTATCGTTCTTTTCCCAGCTAAATGTGATCAATCTAATTAAATATGTATAAATGGGTATTAGCTACCTTTTCAAACATTTTCATACCAAAAATACATGCTCCTTAAATAAGCATTATGCTGAACCTAAACAGGCTGTTCATCAATAAATGCATATTTAAATAATAATACACCATTTTGAGCGTGGCTGTTGCCAGTACCGCCTGACTGGCCTTTGTGCTGGTGGCATGTAAAAGCATCCACTACACTCTCTGAGTGGTTGGCGTTAGGAAGGGCATCCAGCTGTAGAAACTCAGCCAAATCAGATTGGAGCCTGGTGTAGCCATCTGGTTTCACCAGTCCTCAGTCAAATCGTCCAACTCATGCTAGCATGGAAAGCGGACATTAAACGACGACGGTGATGATGATGATCTTATTTGGGCCAGAAAGCTGAGGCTGGTTTGCCAGTCTTTAGCAAGTAATGTGATTGACTAAGTGAAGACTAATCAAAATTTGACCATCTTAAACTAAGGCAAAATGAGCAATTTTATTTCTAGGCTCAAAAGATTTACATAACTGCATAACCTTTTGATTTATCGAAAAAATAAACACTGTGAATCAATTACCTTCTAAGATTGAATATATATAAATGCAGAAACATTGAAGCATAAAGACTTTCAAATAAGTAAAGCATATTCCAAATGAAGAATTAAAAACAAAAAAAAATTACTGCAAAGTAAGTTACACGAAGATTGCTGACAATTCTAACAAATAACAGACATCATTTAACAAAACTATTTCCTCTGGAAAAGTAAAAATTGTTGTGTCTCAAGAAAATTTATTTAATTTCATTTGATTTCCACTATTTAGCAAATACAATTTAACATTGAAAGAATTGTGTTTGTGACCAATAATGTATTAGATTCTTCATTATTTCAAAATACTTTCATGATTCTAGCATGGCATCTTTAGGAAGTCATTTACATTTGTTTAAAACACTCCCCATGACATATACACACACATGTATAAACACACATACACACATAATGCATACATATATATATATATATATATATTTATTTATTTATATAAGTGCATTACCACATAATAATGCCTCACACACTATATATATATATATATATATATATATATAGTAATAATACAAATTATATATGAGCATATGCATGTATACATACATATATGTACATACCTACATCTACATGTATATATAGATGCATATCCGGGTACAGGACGTCAAAAAGGAATGGGAACATAAAGCACAAAAAATGGACTTTTTTACGGGCAACAGAATGAACATATAGGAAAACAGACGAGCCACTTATGGAACTTTTCCTTCATCACCTGCCTCTATTCTAAACTAGGTGTTTCAAAGATGAGGCAGAATGCGCTCTTAGAATAGCTCTTCCTGGATAGTGGATTAACCTGCTAAACGGAGGGTTCCAAGGTAGCAAACAAAAACCAAGACAGGAAAAATTAAACAGTGAAAACAACATTAAAGGCCCTTGGGATGAATGCGAATAAGATATTGAATGCTGTGATGTGACGAAGCTGAAAGGAGAGAGACGACAAAACTACTGTCTCTCTCCTTTCAGCTTCGTCACATCACAGCGTTGAATATCTCATCGCATTCGGCCCAAAGGCCTTTTATGTCGTTTTCACTGTTTAATTTTTCCTGTCTTGGTTTTTGTTTGTTACATTGGAACCCTCCGTTTAGCAGGTTAATCCACTGTATTGATCCATATATATCTATATATATATATATTAGTTTATGTATATATTAATATTATCTCAGTTTAAAAAAACCTTGACAATGTAAATATGTTAATACCATGGGTAGCAAAAATTACACAAAAAAGCAGGATATCACACCCGTTTTATAGGTAGAGATACTAAGTTAAAGTGATGCATTTTGAGTAGATATGAATAGTAACAATAAATGGAGCAAAACACATATAAATAAAAGTTC
>NC_068988.1:70044894-70046498 GCF_001194135.2 Octopus bimaculoides | reverse complement strand
TATAGAAGGGGAAAATAAAAGACAAGTGGAGGTGGATGTAGAAGTAGATATTAATCATTTAATTTAAAACTTTAGTATAACGTTTACAGCCCCCTCCCTTTATAACTCTATGTAAACAAGCGTTCTTACTTCTAACGGTCACTTACTTGACCATGTAATATTATAACTCGTAAGTTACCGCATCATTTCTATTTGTTGGATCCCTGACGATGAATATATGTGGAATTCCAGCAGTTCTTACTTCTTTGGAATAGAGTACACATATATTTTGAAACATATGTAGGAATTAAAGGAACTTTTATTCATATGAGTTTTGCTCCATTTATTATTGTTATTATTCATATATATGTATATATATATTTACACACACACACATACATATATACACACACTTGAATTTACAGAAGAAAATGTACTCAAAACAGAAACAGTGTAAATATTTTTTGCAGTTTTAAGAGGACTGCGTGACTTACAATAAACTATGTGGAGATCCACACTAATCTTGCTCATGGGAATATGGACGATGTACAATTCAGATTAGCAGAGGCAAGTAATCTTGCTTTGTGTATATGTGTGTATGTGTATACCCGTGCACATGCTTGTGTGTGCTCATATGTGCATACACATGGACACACATAAAACTATGTACATCTATGTGTATGTTGATATCTGTGTCTGAAAATAAATTTGTGTTTATGCATGTATGTGTAAGCAAATTCTTCTGGCTCAAGTGATAGTATGGATGATATGGGCATGTTGTTAACTGAGAAATGCTTATGTCCCACAGTCAGAATTGGCAGACAAATAGAAGGACCTTTTCTATGAAACCTTCCTGCACACAAGCAGAAAGGTCAACTTCAGAATTGTTTCTTTTATGACCATAGAGATCATGGCTATGGTCCAAAAAGAAACCAGTTCTGTAAGGCAAATGATCAAACTTCAAGAAGTTATCAAATTACATCAGCAGTTTGCTGAAGTCCAAACCCATGGCAGTCTGGAAAATAGATGTGAAATGGAGACAATGATGACATATATATGTGTGTGTGTGTGTGTGTGTGTGTGCATGCATGTATTTATGTAAATGAACAGCAGGTTAGTTCAAATATGTTTGTGACATATTTCAACTTGTAAAGGCAATGCAGTGAATTTGCCTTTAGAAGTTGAAATATGTCATAAACATATTCTAAGTAACTTAGAGCTTGTTTATTCCTAATCACTGCTTGGTGCTGATGCTGCTATGTGTGTGTGTGTGTGTGTGTATCTTGTGCATTAATGTATATATACATACGTGTATATATGTATGTGTGAAACAGTATCTGGTATTTTAAAATTATTTTAATGTTATTTTCATAAGAAAAGCAGGTTTAAGATGACAAGACTAAATGATACAAAGAAAAAGGGTATGATATGCTTTAGGAGGAATTTCAACCATGTTTCGTGGTCTGCTACCACAACAGCCCCTTTATAGGATCCAGTTAGCTCAAGACATCATCAGGAGGAACCACGTCCGGTTTCGGCCCCTACTCCTCTACCGTTTTGACATGGCGCACCCCGCCCCCTTTCGGAGGTGTCTTCAGCTCTGGTGTTCGGTGCATGTCTTCTTT
>NC_068988.1:70039474-70044794 GCF_001194135.2 Octopus bimaculoides | reverse complement strand
GATGTATTGAACAAAATGCTTAATTTATCAAACTGGGTATGTTGCATACATTTGATACTAAGATTATTATAAAATATTGCTGGCCTTTATAAGAAATTAATATTTTTCAAAAAACTTTGTTCAGGAATCAAATGAGCAGATATATATGTTTTATATCATAGACACATGTAAAGAAATATTAATTTGGCATGAAGTGTCTACAGTCAACTTCTACCCAAGTGCCATGATTAAGTAGTAAATAATGTTAAATAAAAGGAACATATTTCATTATTTCACAGAAATGTCTGGAAATGGAAGAATCTTTAAAGGGTTATATAAGGTTATCTATAGGGTAATAGGGGGAACAAAAGTACCTTTAGAAAGTGTGGAGATCAATCTCTCAATATAATCTCTCTCTTTAAGGATTGCAACAGATTCTGACTTGATAATGAGAAAACCGGGAATTTAGTATGTAATTAGTGATTGTTAAACACCAGTCCAGGAGGACCATAAATGTTTCCAAGGCAAAATGTGCTTCAGTTTAATTGGAAACTATGTGGGGAATATGGATCTGAAACACTTGCCAATTGCTTTTAATATATTGTTCAAAAGGATCTGGAAAATGAATGGTTAAAAGTATGAGATTTTAGCATCCACATAATTGAGGTTTGGAATACAGATGATCTGATGGAATGGTTATTGACTGGGGAAACTAATTAGTGTTTCATAGTCAATGTAAGTGTGATAAAATACAAATAATTGCTTTTAGAGAAAGATGAAAATTTGAAAGAAAGTAAAAACCCGGCTGTGTGGATTTGGAATTAAGTCTTGAGCTAAACACTGAGTATGTACTTAAGACATCGTGAGAGTGTTAGTGACCAAGAACCTATATTCTTCATCACAGATATGACTACAATCACTATCAATAGAATAGAGAAATCCTTTGGAATTTACAAAATATTTTTTTTAAATAACTTTTATCTAGTTTTCAAGTGATACTTGGATATCTTCAGATCAGTTTGCTGCTATAGATCACAAAGCACATATATTGATGTTCAACTCTATCAAATGAATTTTCAGTATTATTTTTACACCAACTCTTCACTAAAATTAAGTCTATATTCAACCCTATCTGCAGTGTATTATTGCATAAAATGGATGTTGATCTACATTTGTTTTCTGCAGAGTAAGGATCCTTAAGTTATTTATTGTATCATTCTTGCTCATGAATTTCTCAACTATGCCACTACTACCAGCTTCACAAGAATACTCACAACATTAGGATCAGACTATGTCACCTTATTTAACACTTCTAATGTGAATTGTAATCAGTGACAACATAGCCTTTAATGATGACAATCTCCAATCTAACACTTATGCCTAATAATATCAATGAAAGACCTGACACCACTTTTCCAGGTTAGATCACACAAAGGCTTTATGGTATGAAAACTACCATATTGTGATTTGGTGCCTCACCATATACTACCATACGTTTCCTGTTATTGAAAACGTTAGGCATTCTTAGACTCCCCTTTTTCAATATTCCGACACAAACTTGACTTTTCCTTTTAGGTAAAATTTTCATCTGACAAAGTAGATCTTCCCAACATTATAATGAAATTATAAAGTCACCAACGTTTGGGAATGATTAACATCTAGAATCATTAAAATACCTATATTTCCCTTTATCTCAAAATCTAGCACTGAATTTCTAAAAACATGGCACTGAAAAAAATGAAGTATCAAATCAAATCAATGAGTGAGCCAGGATATTGTATGTCTGGAAGACAGAATGCCATATTAGTTTATAGCTGCATTTGTAACATGTGTATGGAGATCACTAAGGTGACCTTACAGCAGACAATCATTGTATAGAAGATAATTGTCAATACATCTCCAACTCATATAAAAGATTTTGTTAAGAAAAGATTATGCGAATAGATAGCACAGACAAAAACCATTACATATTTGTATGCAGGTGTGTGTGTGTGTGTGTGTTTATGCACACATTTATGCATATGTATGTGTATATGCACACATATATACATCATCTTCACCATATAACATCAGCTTTCCATGCTGGCATGGGTTGGACAGTTCAACACAGAAGCCAACAAACAAGAAGACTGTACCAAGCAACAATGTCTGCTGCTTTGGCATGGTTTCTATGGCTGGATGCCCTTTGCAACACTAATCACTTTACAGAGCGTACATAGTACATTTTTGTGACATATGTCTTTATATATATGTGTGTGAATAGAGACTGAACATAAATATTCTATCTAAATGTCTACCAAAGAGATACCACCATGAAAGAAGTAGCACCAGCAATGTACTAACGCCATCGAACTATATATAAACTGTTACTGAACCACGATAATATCTTAGTTCATCTATATCAAGTATCTACACATTATCATTAATCTTTCAAAACCAGAGATTTCATAACTTCATTTCAGTTTCTTTATTTTAGTGATCAAACAATAAATATCAACAACTTATTAAAGAGAAAAGCTGAACATTAGAAGCATCAGTTGGAGCCTGGTGTTGCCATCCGGTTTCACCAGTCCTCAGTCAAATCGTCCAACCCATGCTAGCATGGAAAGCGGACGTTAAACGATGATGATGATTATTAAGTATGAAAATATTTGTCCAGTAACTGATGATGTTAATAAGTGTATGTCCATAATATTGTCCTATGTGCACATCACACAGCAGTGTTCAAATTACATTGTCATTTTACAGAGAATTCACTAATACATCATATGTTTGCACAAAGAATTTGTATTAGAAGTAGGGGTGATGATGGTGATGATAGTGTAAATTTAATTGTATAAATGCTATTAGGGAAAATGATGATGTGAATCTACAACTTTACTTGTAATTATTTTCCTAAAAATAAAACATCGATATAAAAAATTCAGTACAAAATTTTCCATTGTAAAAAATAAAAATTTCATCTGGGCAAAACTGGTGTAATTTGATTGTAAATATAATGAACAGAAAAAGCTACTGCTGTAAAAGGAAAATAGTAACTATTTGCTGGTAGTTTCTCTTAATATTTCAGAAACCAATTCCATTTAAATGTTCTTTATGTAGAGTCTCCATTTAAGCTTTAAAAATATTTCTAATCAATTTAAGGTATTCTGTTTTATTTCGTTTTCATTCTAGTAGGACAAAATATTTTCTGTAAAGTGTTTTTTTTTTTTCACTTATATAAACAAGTATAACAGAAATAGAATCAACTTGACACTTGTTGGATATTTTCCAAGGGAATTAGTCACTGGAGTAGAAAATACCAAAGTCTTCTATTAAAGGTAAAAGTACATGAAAAAATTATTTGTAGAATGTTCTAGTTTTCAATTTCTTTAAGCCCTCCTGCTGTTCTCATGCAATGGAAGTTAATATAACATGTATAATTTTATCCATAACTTTTTCTATAACACATTTTTGTTTCCTCATTCTAGTATCGGTTCAGTTATAACAAATTTAGACATGTGTACGATTTCTTCAAGTAATTTAGTCTTTGATGCCCTTCCATATATTAATCCAATGGAAATCACATGTAAAAAGAAAAAAACAACAGGCAACAATAGATTAAAGTACACAAAAAGGCACTTTTTGGGGACAACAGTGGTACTTTGAAGTATGAAGCACTTTGGTTAGAAACTTTCAGAAAATATTACAGATTCATTAGCAACATGGACAACACCATACCACTGTCCTTAAAACCATTGTATTTCCCAAATGATCTGATCCAACATTAATCATATATAGACATGAACATAGACTATCTACAACCTGGTAATGTCCAAAAGCTGAGCTATTATGCAGGAATCAATCACTGACTGAATCTATTTAATTTAATTCCACTGATCCATTCCAAAAATGTAATTTTTGTAAAATCATTATGTCCTTGAACAAAGTGCTTCATTTACATGCTGTTCCAGTCTACTCAGCTAAAAATGAGTGCAGCCTTTTCTCCTTCCAGCTGCAACATTTTCAATGAGTGGGAGGATCAATAGGATGTCTATTTGTGTTCACAACAAAGACACCTAAAGCAATAAGTGAAAGCATGGTGCATGCTACCAGATTGTACTCACCTGAGAATGAAGGTAATTGGATAACTGTTTACACGCAACAAAGATTAGTTTCAAATTTCAGCACAAGGTCAGCAGTTTTGGGGAAGGAGCTATGTCAATTTTTATTGACCCCCAACTGGCACTCATTTTATCGACCCCTTTTGGGATCGGTTGGATGAAAGACAAAGTCGGTCTCACCAGACTTTGAACTGGGAACATAAAGACAGATGAAATGCCACTAAGCATTTTGCCCAGCATGCTCACGATTCTGTAAGCTTGCCACCTTAAAACAAGCAGCAAATACTAAGAATACGAAAATAGAAGAGTATTTGACAGTGTGTAAATATATGAAATGTTGATGTCATCATCATAAAGTATAAGCTACAAGGCAGAGATTTAAAAATTTATAAGAATTGCTGCAGTTCTAGATTCATTCTCCTATATGTAAAAAAATTGATTATTTACCACTTATAATTGAGTTGTAAAAATACTTGATTTTATTTTCAGAACAACTTTGCTGCTAATATTTAGTATCTAAAATTAACTGAATGAGGGGATTATATGATTTATTAATTGCATTTAAAGTTTTAGCAGCAAGCAAACTGGTAAATTCAAACAACAAACTCTTACTTGATTAACTCATAAATATAGAAATAGGCAACTTGGAAATCATATCTTCTTTTTACTGTACAATCAACATTATGGTTCAGAACTGAAATCTTCACCATGGCACTTCTTTGACACCAGGGAGTATCAGCATTATTTACATTATTTACATATTTTACATTATTTATATATGCCCACGAGCATATAGCATAGTGGTTAAGAGACTGGGCTACTAACCCCAAGATTCTGAGTTTGATTCCAGGCAGTGATCTGAATAATAATAATAATGATGATAATAATAACATCGAAAAATACCTTAAGAATGAGAACCCAGGTTCGAAATTTCCCCAAGACACCCGATGAAGGCCGGAGGGTATATCAGCCGAAACATTGTGTTAACAACAAACAAGATGAGGACAAATATCCATCAAATGTAAATAATGTACAAAGGCGTAGGAGTGGCTGTGTGGTAAGTAGCTTGCTTACCAACCACATGGTTCCGGGTTCAGTCTCACTGCATGGCATCTTGGGCAAGTGTCTTCTACTATAGCCTCGGGCCGACCAAAGCCTTGTGAGTGGATTTGGTAGACAAAAACTGAAAAAAGAAGCCCGTCGTATATATGTATATATATATATATATATATATGTGT
>NC_068988.1:70037241-70039375 GCF_001194135.2 Octopus bimaculoides | reverse complement strand
TGTGTATGTATGTGTTTGTCCCCCCAACATCGCTTGACAACCGATGTTGGTGTGTTTACGTCCCCTGTAACTTAGCAGTTCGGCAGAAGAGACTGATAGAATAAGTACTAGGTTTCCAAAGAATAAGTCCTGGGGTTGATTTGCTCGACTAAAGGTGGTGCTCCAGCATGGCCACAGTCAAAAGACTGAAACAAGTAAAAAAAGTAAAAAGAGAGAAAGAGTAATTCCTTATCTCTTAAATATAGAACAGAGAGTATCAGGTTTGTTGGTTCACAACTTAATGATGTTATATTTCAACTGCAAAGTATTGTTGTCTTGTAATGAGTGGATCCCATTGACAAGATGTTTCTTATGTTATTGATGATAATATTTAAATTAAGTCAGTTTCTACAATGTAATTCATAAAATCCCACTTGAACTAATAATCCCTATTCAGTTCCTATGATAATGGCCCTTTTCTTTTCTCTAATATAACATTGCAACAGAACTATAACAAGAGGGGTGTGAGTGATCACTTGCCCTTAGGTGTAGGTAAGAAGGGGTGCAAAATTTCCCTTAGCTTATCTTACATTCTATTGAGAGTATGGTGCATCAAATGTATCTCCCCACCTCTAAAGCACTAAAAGTTTTCACAACACTACTGTATTGTAATCAGCCCCATATAGAGTTCTATAATTAAGTTTCTTTGCAAAGATATGTTGGGTTCAATCCCACAGGATGGCATCTTGGACCAGGTTGACAAAGACTGCATGTGTGAAATTTGATAAATTCTGTGCAGAATGTGTTGTATGCGTATAGGCTAACATCTGTATCATTCATTAGGCTGGTGTTGTTTAAGTTACCTTTTACAGGTAAAACTTATCACACACACCTATTACCTGCCATAGGGTGGCTAGTTTCCTTGACTAGTGTGGACTTTAGATAATATATGTAACTAATCTCAGTTTTATAAGACAGAAAATGTAATGAGATAGCAATAGATATTATTTTCTGAGAAAAAGGAAAATTTGTTATACATTGCAAACACACTCTAAACCAAAATTTGATTACTTCAGAAACAAACAAAGAAAAATACAAGGAAAATAAGCAAAAAGCTCACAGAAGATTGAGAAAGACTGATATGAACAGCCATATTGTTGCTCACTACATCTGTTGGTAGAGGAGAATCTAATTAGAAAATTCCTATTTAACGCATTAAACCCAAAGGAGACAATATGAAAAACAAATAAAGAATTCTACTTTCTGGCTTATGTTCAATAGGACCATAGATTTTTTTTTTCTTTAAAATAATTCAGTTATTCTCAAACTAATTACTCAGATTTAATCTGAGTTCCAGTCTTAACATTAGTCACCTGAGTTTTATGCTGAGACTAAATGATATGTTCCAAGCTGTTTGGTTTTTACCTGTACAACTACTGTGTGAATGAATATTTGGGTGTCTTGTGAAATTTCATTTTTGTAATATTTCAGTCTAGAAGGATGAACAGCATCCATGACTCTTTTCAGGGGTCCTTCGTGACTGATAGGAGAAAGGGTGAACGTTGCCTACAGACTGGAGACCTGTCCTGAATGATTGTCACTGAGTAGACATACCTGAAGATCCCTAAAGACCAAGTTGGTAGTGTTAAACAGGGCTACATCTTTTGTCTATGATTTGAGAACAAGAATGGCCACTAAGCATTTTGGCTCGCATGCTGACAATCCTGTCTGATCACTGCCTTAATATCCATAGATATTCCTTTAAAAATTTTGATGCAAACCAACAAACTTGGGAAAGTGGATAAGTCAACTACATTAACTCTAGTGTTGAAGTGACCCTTATTTTATCAACCCTGGAAAGATGAAAGGCAAAACTGATTTTGTTGGAATTTGAACTTTGAACATAGAGATGAATGAAATACCACTAATAATTTTGTTCATTATGCTAAAGATCCTGTCATCTCACAGTCTTAGTGTCAAGAAATATTAAAAGTATTTTTAGTTAGACATCAAAACTTATAAAAATAAGTAAGCATCAAATTCTCTCTCTGTCACTTTCCTATATGTATGTATGAGTGTGTATGTGTGTATCTGTGTGTGTGTGTGGGGGGGGGTGCGTGTGTGTGTGTGTGTGTGTGTGCGTATTTATATATAT
>NC_068988.1:70035298-70036654 GCF_001194135.2 Octopus bimaculoides | reverse complement strand
AATATATTTTTAAATATGAAATGAAAGTTTGAAGTAAATGCTTATCCTTATCTTCTTCTGTCTGAAAACCTTTGTGAATGACATGCGTGTCGGCGATCTTTCGATACCAGTACGGCATTTTCCGTAAAAAGTGTCTTCGGCGATCCTTACCAAAGATCGGCCTTTTTCCGTAAAAAGTGTTGGAGGGAAAGAAGGAAACGACGTCGTAAAAGCGAAAGAGATACAGAGAGCGTGATTTCTTATGAAGGGTTTAGGGCTAGGGTTAGGGTTTTAGGGTTAGGGTTTTAGGGTTAGGGTTACAGTTAGGGTTTTAGAGTTAAGGTTACGGTTAAGCTTTTAGGGTTAGAGGTTGGGTTTTAGGGTTTGGGCTAGGGAATTCCATCCCTAGCCGTAACCATAACCCTAACCCTAAACACTAACCCTAAAACCCTAACCCTGACCCTAATACGGAAAAGGCCGATCTTTGGTAAAGATCGCCGAAGACACTTGTTACGGAAAAGGCCGATATCTAGCACTGGTATCAAAAGATCGCCCACATGTGAAAATGGCTGCTTCAAGCTCCTGCTTTTGATTTTCTTTTCTGGTTTCCTTGGTAATATCATTATAAATGTCATAAACTCCATTCACAGATCCTATATAATTAATGAGTTATTTAATGTATCCATCAGTCTAGTCAACACAAGCAAAATATATATGTATGTATTTTCGAGTGTGTGTGATACTACTGTCCTTCTCATTTTGGCTATATCAGTAGAGTTACATTGCTATTAATAGATAGTCTTCTCACAAGAAGAATGACAAACAATAAATCATAAAACATCTATCTTTTACCTTTTATTTGTTACTTGTTTCAGTTATTAGACAGCGACCATGCTGGGGCACCATGTTGAAAACTTTTTAGTCAAATAAATTGATTCCAGTATTTATTTATTTATCTTGAAATCTGGTACTTATTCTACTGCACTATTCTGCCAAACTGCTAAGTTACAGGAATGTAAACACTCCAACTCTGGTTGTTAAGAGGTGGTGGGGGACAAACACAGATACGGAGACACACACACATGCATACATATATACCTATGTATTTCAAAGTTGGTGCTCCAGCATGGCTGCAATCAAATGAAACAAGTAAAGGAATAAAAGAATATATATATATAGAGAGAGAGATGTACTTGCATAGCAAGTGACCTGATCTGAGATCGTGTGTTGGAACGAAAACAATTGCAGCGTGGAAGGTGTTTATAAGCCATTTAAAATAACACACAAATTAAATTTAAACGTTGAAGTGAATCTAACGGCTTTTGTGTGTTATTTTAAATGGCTTATAAACACCTTCCACGCTGCAATTGTTATATA
>NC_068988.1:70024868-70035149 GCF_001194135.2 Octopus bimaculoides | reverse complement strand
AAAAAGGGGGTTGTATGGTATTATTTAAGAGTTCCAACTCTGTCTGTTTTTTATGATTTATTTATATTCTTGTAAAATTAATGTGGGATATAGAATATGGAATATATAATATAAATAGTAAAATGAAATGAAGTATTGAATGTCTTATTGAATATATGAAATATTGAGTATTAAATATATATAGGGGCTAGTATACTTTCCTGCTTCATAGCAGTCATCAAGTATGTTATCTATATTCATATATAAAATTTAAATAATGAGGGTGATAAATTGAATATTAATTAGATTAATATCAATTTAAATCCAGTGGCCTAGAATATAGAAAAATCCAAAAATTCAGAAAAATTATATCACATATGTACAAGAAGAGATGACCACTAAGTGGATATCCATTATGCTAGAAATAGATCACCTACAATCTGACCACAAGGAAAAGATTGTTCTCAAGAAAAATTCAGCCAACACCAGAATGTAAGCGGGCAAGACAAATGAAAATGTTTGCTGAATTTTTCTTGAGAACAATCTTTTCCTTGTAGTCAGATCATAGGTGATCTATTTCTAGCATAATAGATATCCGCTTAGTGGTCATCCCTTCTTATACATATATTTATATATATATGAATATATATATATATATTTATATATCTATATCTATATATATCTCTATATATATATATATATGACAGGCTTCTTTCAGTTTCTGTCTACTCATATGTCTTCGCTTGGTCTGGGCTTATAGCAGAAGACACTTTCCCAAGGGGCCACACAAAGGGACTTATACACTGGGAGAATATATAACCAGGAAATTTTCATCTACCTGAGTATCTATACCTATCTTCCCTATTTATTCACAAAAGTGAATCATCATACATAAACCCACATTCTTCCTAAGAAGATACAGAATTTTTTTTTAAATGTAAATTCTGCATCTGAGCAAGTTGCAAATATCTCATCAGACGTAATTTACACAGTAATTTCCTAAATTTTGAACTGCATATAAAACCTCTTAACAACAGAATAAAAGCACTAGGAAACATATTTTTATTGAAGAAATGCATGCAAATCAGAAATAACAAAGCATATATGCAACAAAATATGAAATTATGGACTGCTGTGTAATCCCATTAAGCATAGTTACTTGCTAAATATAAAGAGAAATTCTACCATTTGTACAAAAATCTTCCCAGTGATTTTAGAATGATTCATAGTTACACAGCTCCTCATTATTATGTTTTTTTAAAAAAAAATCTTCTTAGATCTCCATTAAGATGGAGATATTAAATAACAGATTTCATCATATAAAATATTACGTTAGCAACATAATTGGAGAAACAGTACACATACATACATGTGTGTTTATGTATTATATATATATATATATATATATACATGTGTGTGTGTATATATATATATATAAATATTTATAAAGATGTGTATGTATGTATAAGTATATATATGTGTGTGTGTTTGTATGTATATATAAAGGAATAGACGTGTATATTTGTATGAAGGTGTTTATGTGTGTATCATCGTCATCATCATCATCATCATCATTTTACGTCTGTTTTCCATGCTGGTATGGGTTGGATAGTTTGATCGGAGCTGGTAAGGTCAGGAGCTACACCAGGATCCACTGTCTGTTCTGGCATGGTTTCTATGGCTGGATGCCCTTCCTAACACTAACCACTCCATAGAGTGCATTTTATGCACACCAGCACCAATACATTTGATGTGGCACCAGCACCAGTGCTTTTTTATGTAGCACCAGCACTAGTATCAATTCTACTGTGGCAGACAGGTCTCGTCAAATATAGCAAGGTATCAAATATCTTGGTCCTTTGTGAACTCCTTTGTGTCTTTGCTCAGTGTCTTGAGATCAGCCTTCAATACTTTGCCCCATGTCTTTCTGGGTTTCCCATTTCCATGATTTCCACCCACTTTATGTGATCAGCACCTCTGTACATTACTGTCTACATCCATATACATTACATAACCAAACTATTGCAGGCTTCACTCTTGCACACTGCATCTAATTCCTCTTACGCCCAAATTTTCTCTCAATACACTAGCACCCTATTGTACATGTACACTGATATTGCACATCCACTAGAGCATACTCGCTTCATTCTTCTCTCGCATTTGCATGCCCTCTACATTTAGGGCTGTCTCACAACCATATTTCATTGCTGCTCATATACATGCATCATACAATCTTCCTTTCACTCGGAAAGTGAGATCTTTGTTTACCAACAAAGATAAAAATCTCCCTGAATCTTTTCCATCTTATCCTTATTCTAGTGATTTTATCCATATGCTTATCTTAAAATTGATTTATTATAACATAAAAACAAACATAAAAAAATATATAAATGTATGTACATGTGTGTAAATGGATTTATTTACATATATACATATACACACATGCACACACACACACACACACACATATGTGTAGATAGATAGATAGATAGATAGATAGATAGATAGATAGATAGATAGATAGATAGATAGACAGATAGACAGACAGACAGAGAGTTTTCAAGACATGTCATTATACTCAGAGCTGCATCATCATTCATGTTTCTGGAGTCTGAAGGGCTTTTGGAATTTTTTAAAATCACTTCATCGCCCAGTTGATCCAACTGAGTTTGATCAAATTCTAGCTTGCATCCCATAGTTAATAAACCACTGATCTTCCTTCTTTATTCAAATCCAAAAAGTGGCTTTCTCTGCAGCTTTGGTGATGGAATGATTGGTTCTCCTCTGTACTGTACTAGTAACTCCATCCCAGACATAGCTTTGCAGGGTAAACATTTATTAAAACCCTGGTAACCTACTTCATCTGTCTTGCATCATCCTTCCCAGCCTTGGCTTTTGGACTATTGAGCTTCCTCCATGTGTTCTTCTCACCTGCTTGGTTGAATCTGAGAAAATAACTATGTGTGGATGGAGTGTTGGTAGCATAATGTACATTGTGAACTTTGATGGGACCCAGTATCAGCAGCCAGTCTGGGGTTATGGAAAGTTTCAATAAACAGTACTTCTCTCCAACTTTGATATAATATATATACATGCTGGACGAAATGCTTGGTGGTACTTCATCTGCCTTTATGTTCTGAGTTCAAATTCTGTTGTGGTTGACTTTGCCTTTCATCCTTTCAGGATCAATAAATTAAGTACCAGTTGCATACTGGAGTCGATTTAATCGACTGGCCCCCATCTCCAAAATTTGGGGCCTTGTGCCTTGAGCAGAAAAGAATATGCATCCATCTCCTCTTCAACATCGTTTTCTATCCACTTTACATGCTAACATTAGTTAAATGGTTTAAAAGATTCCAACAGGTTAGTAGATGCTGTCTTAGTCCAACATTTCAGTTTTGGCATGGTTTCTGTGGTTGGATGCCATGCCTAAAGACAACCGCTTTACATAATTAACTGGTTGCTTTTTTCATGGTATCAGTACTAGTGAGACCAGCCTGTAATTTGTAACATGGAAGGAAAATAGGTCGAGAAGATCAAGTATGAAAGGAGAAGGGGTTTATTGCTGTGAGAGGGTGCTAGTGGATTATTAGGCAAGAGAAAAATTGAAGGGAAAGGGAAATAACTATGTCATAGGGTAGTGTAATTGAATTAGAGAAAAGTGAACAGTTGAATAAAGAAAGAAAGAAAGAAAAAAGAAAAAAGCGAAAAAGATGTTAGCACTAAGAACCCAGAAATTACCTTCAATGTAGAAGGCCCAAATAGGTGAATAGGAGAGGGTGTCATAACAAAATGGTCAAGGTGGGTGGGTAAAGGTATCAAGTATTAGGAGAAGTGAGTAATGAATTGAAATAGAGGTGGCAGTTGTCATATGTAGATAGATGAAGATAGTCAGTGTTAAGTTAAGGCTGGTAAAACTAAAGGATGAAAGACTGAGAACTGGTTTATGAAGAGGGAGTGATGACTGGCAGGACAGAAAGTGGGATGATTGATTTAGTTAAGTCTTCTGCTTTCATAAACTACAGTAGGTGGAGAGTACAGTAAATAGAAGAGGAACATGATTAGTAGAAGAGAAAGATGATTTAGCAGAGGAAGGAGAACACAACAGGTATAGATTTGACAGGGACATATTAGGCTAGACACATTTGTGTGCTTACACATTATATTCCCAATCTCCATCACTACCACCATTTTAACATTAGTTTCACCAAGTTTGTTTAGGCCAGTGTTTTCTCAAGCAAGGCATATCTCCAGTTACCCTGGTACTTCATTATTTCCAGCTTCAGGATTAATAACTTTATATCAGTCTTTGCCTCTTCATCCCATCTTTATATGAATTACCTTTTTCACAAGTTCCAGTGATCAGGACTTCTTTATACAGCTGCCTTCATGACAATTCCAGTGATCAGCACTTCTTTATACAGCTGCCTTCATCCATATGAATAACATGACAATTCCAGTGCCGCCTACTCTCTTGCACACTGTTCCTCTTACACCCACATTTCTTAACACATTTGTTCTTATACATAAACACATATATTGCATATCCAGCAAAGCATGCTTGCTTCTTTCTGTTTTAGTTGTTGCAGGTCCTCTGCATTCAGGTTCCACATCGTACAACCATTTAGCATTGCAATCCATATATAATCAACATATACTCTGAGATTTGCTTTGAGAGAGAATCCTTTTATTATCAACAGAGGTAATAGCTCTTTGAGCTTTCTCTGGCTTCTTCATATTCTGGCTATTACATATTCAGAACATTCTCCCCACCATTGATTTGGTCAATTGGGGTGGAGAAGCTATCAACTACTTCTGGGTATTTGAGAATAAAATCAGTTCTTGTTTGTTTATAATGCTTATTGTTTTATTGTTCCTACACATACAAAGTCTACTTTATCAATAAATATGCCTATTTTTCCACTGCACTTATTGCATGTCCTTAGTTTGCAGAGGCTACACTGAATGGAATTCAAGTCTACTTCTTTTCTATATATTGAACAAGTCCTTATCTCCGATGGAAGCAGGACACTGAATATTTTCTGAAAATACTTTAGTTTTTAGCAAGTTAAGTTTGAGGCTCTTTGATTCAGGTTTTGCTTCCACATAAAATTTCTGTAATCCTACAACAGATTAAGCTATAAGAATGAGGTCATCAGGAGGTCATACAGAAAACCAGCTTTGAACTCTTCTATTATGGACTATAAGACTATTGTAAAAAGAAGATGACTGAAAACTGAGCCTTGGTTGACCACTACCTGCACACTAAATTTACTTCTATACACCTTTACCTTCCTAACAGCAACTTCATACATAGCTTCTATACTAAAGTGTTCATTTGATATGCCCAAAGATTTCACTCTTCTCTGTGTTTGTAGGTTAAATAAATTGGTTAGATATATAAGATAGACAGAAATGTTTACATATATCTTAAATATGTAATTAATTTATATAATCTACAAACACAGCAATGGTTAAAATATTTAAGGCAGTTCCATTGTTAACTTTAGTATGAAAAATAATACTCCTGGCACATCATTAATTTATGTAGCAGTGTTAGATATACAAATCAATCTATCTGATTTAATTATAACTATAACATCAGTAGGTATAAATAGTTTCATAGTGAGAGTAAGATGTAGGATAATCAATTACTGATGTTACTACAATAATAGTTGAAATGGCAGTGTCCAGTTGGTCCCACTTTCAATGTCCATGGTGAGATAATTATGACAACTGTTTGTATCTTACTTTTTACTTTTTGATTTGAGAAATATCATTTACCAATATTGTGATGACTAAAATCTTTGGGGATGTCCCATAGTAAACTTCAATATGAAAAATAAGCACTACAGGCATGTCGGTGATATACTTAACAGACCTGACAACCAAAAATGGATTGTAAGGCTTTCACAAGCTATTCCTTTATTTCTAGCTTCTTCAGAGACCACTTGATACAGAATAAAGTATCTCATTGAAGGTTTTCTCCAGACAGATGAATGCTAGGGACAGCAGCTTACTCCTTAACAAAATACTTCTGAAATTGTCTTAACAGCAAGATGACATCAGAAGTACCTTTTCAGGTACAAAAACTGAACTCTCTCTCCTCCCTCTATCCCTCCCCCTCCCTCCCACTCTCATCAATAAAACTATAACACCTTCCAGCACTGTCATGATCTGATTTGAAAATATGCTAGCTCTGTAATTACCATTTTCTAAGACACTTTTACTCTTCCAGTAAATCATGATACTATTGCACCAGTCATTAGGTGTGACTTTTTCTTGTACAATATGATTGAATATATGGGTAATTGTAGGTTGTTTTCTACACTGCTTGATGGGAGAAAAAGAGTTTTCTCAATGTAGCCACACCAGAAGGACCAGACATTAAAGTAGACAGCAGTTTGCTAGATAAACCAATTAAGGATATGCAGAAAGGAAAGTCCCTAGTCGATCAGAAATTATCACTGAGAAACAGTTTCTACATCTGACAGCCTTTCACTATAACACCTCCATGCTTCTTTTTTTCTAGAATCAGTAATTACAAGTGTGTCATTAGCCATCCTTTCACACATTTTGCTCACAATGTCTTGATTTTTTTCTAGTGTACCACCTGCATCTTTCCTTCTAGCTACTTGGTATAGCTATCTACTACCCCCAATCTTCCAGTCCTTCCAAACCTATCATTTCTTTTTTTATGGCTCTGTCTATCTCACTGTTTCCCTACAATATCACTTTTTCTTTGGCTGTCAGTGTGTGTCTTTATGTCTGTGTTTGTTTCCCACACCACATGATAACTAGTGTTGGTTTGCTTATATTCCCTTAAGCATAGAGGGTTGGCAAAAGAGACAGATACAATAAATACCCAATTTAAAGAAAATGTACTGGAGTTTTCTATGATTAAAATCCGTCAAGAGAGTTTCCCTGTATGACTGCAGTCCAATGACTAGAACCAGTAAAATATTACTCTGCCAATAAACCACCTACAGCACCCACACCATAAGTATGCCTGTGGGAAATATATGTTGGTGCACACATACACAAATGTTGAAAAGTAAGTGTTTTCCCTTCTTGCATTCTATAGAAATGTAGTTGTGATGCTTAGTTCAATTATCATGCTGGAATTAATTTGGAGATGTGAGTTTTTGTTTAGTAAATCAAGATAGAATAGATTCATATGTCATCTTATTTATTACTTTTCCAAGATCACCTGTGGATTTCAAATCAACACTTGAATCTAGTGACATATTTGTCAGTTATACAACTGCTTACAACAGTAATTGCTTCATGCTGACCTACCAAGCTCATCTATTAAGACTTTGATTACTTTGTTACAACTCCACATAATAATCAATGACCACTTTGTTCGTTGCCCAGTATCCCACCAACTCAGCAATGTATAAATGTTTTCCTGTAGCATAAATCTTATGAATACAATATAAATGTAAATAATTTCTAGGAAATACTTTCTGAAACGATTATCTAGGCAACAGAAAATACAAAAACATTTGAAATGTGGTGAAATTACAGTACAGCTGTGAAGAAAATTGTGATTACAGAAATTCATTAAAAAGGGTGTGATTTTCCTTCTAAAAAATCTATTTATTGGACTTTTAAAGCATGTTTCATCTTTTTCACAGTCAGAATTATATGTGTGAGTGTGTATGTCTACACATTATGTTTGTATGTATATTGACATTTAAAAAAAAAATTCAATGTGTACATTGCAGTTTGAAGCAGTATCATTGCTATATCAGTCAGCAGTGTCTTTAGATTTGTGTATATCTAACAATATTATGGCAAAGGTAAGAAGACCCAGAACAGTGCCTTGAGGATTTGGGATAAAGTTCATTAATCTTTTAGGAATTCAGAAACTCAAGCCCTTTAACTTCTGGGTTTTTTTTATCTAACATTTTCAGTTTGGTGATACCCCCACTCCACCAACATCCATGATTTTGTTCTTATAACTAAATGAAAATTTGAGCTCTCAGATGAATGCCATGCAATTTTACAGATATGATATCAGGGTGTGCAAGAAATTGTATGGCTTGGATAAGGCAAAAAAAGCAAGAAAATATAAGAATAAATATTGTTCACTGGTATCATCATCTTGAGTGGTTCTTTCACTATGTTTCAACTGCTGTACTCTCTGGAGACAAAGTGAATTTTTAAGACTTATAAAATGGAGACAACCAACCACTGTGGGATGAGGTCAAAATATTAGATAGAGAGTATCATTGGAAAATTAAAGAACTTAAAGAAGCAGCGCATATGCTGGGACATAACAACCTCCTAAGTAGGCCAAGTGCAGAGATGAATCTAATTCTGGGAACCAATAATTAAGAAAGAAGAGGACAGACTGTCACAATGGATTACATAGGTATTAGATTTGCAAATCTTAAAATATTCACCTTGTCACTGCCTATGGGCATAGTGCAGTAGATAAAAATGTTGGCTAATGTAACGCAGTCATTTAGAGGTTTCTTAGTTCAATCCCAGACAAGGAATAAGGGTAATTCACAAAAAAATCAACCAAAGCAAAAAAATGCCACAAAAGGCTGAGAGCAGAATAAGAACAGTGTATCCCTATAGATCAAATAAAGGGTTAAGTTTGAAATACTGATACAACAACCGAGTTCAACACAAGACATCTGAAGAAGGCTGGAGTGTGTAACAGCTGAAACATAAAGAAAACAACTATCAAGGTGATAACACCAGTCTGACTAATATAAACAGCATACATGATATAAATTCATCTCAGAAATATAGATTTATAAAAATAAATTAGGTTGGTAATGATATGTACAGAAAACATATGACTTTTATAATTAATTAAATATGGTAATGTTTTGCTTTTTCATTGTTTTTAATCACTGCTAATGTAATAAACCCCTAATTGGTAATTGTCAACATATGATAAATGCATCAATACTTGTCGCTGTCAGTAATTCCTCAGTACACATGAATGTAAATATTCATCTAATTTAGTATATCTCTGCAAATTATTATTTGAAGTAAATTAGTTTAGTATTAAAGGTTAGTCACACACTTGATACCCTCATGGTTGTTGAACAAAATTAGAGTGAGTAGGCAACATTAGTAAAACTAATATAGATATATTTGATAGCAAAGATAAGAAATCAACATTTATTACTTCAGTAACATTTCTAAACTGAACAAACAAAATTTCATTTTATATGAAAAAAAATTATTCAAATTTTTTACACAGTTTATGATATATTGCAAATGGTTTCAGTGATATTTCAGAATTGAAGTTTTTAATTTCCAATGGAAGTATCTTTGCTTAATTCCTTCAATAGATAAATAAATATAAAAAAAAAAGATTATTGTCAAATCTTTTACATCTTTTAAATTATTTTGTTGAGGATGAAATCTGAACCTTTTGTCACACATCCTGTGAACTCTTTAGCAATTCTCCATCCCATGCGAAGGGTTGCTTTGGTCTAATGGTAGAATGCCTGTCATGTTTACAGGAGATGTAGGTTCAAATCACATGGGCAGCCTTTGACTTTTTGAAAAGATTTGAACCCTTACTTTCAATCTTATTTTGATATATATATATATATATATATATATAACCTTATATTTGCAGAACAAACAGCTTGAAAATATAAAATTGATTATTGACCTCTGTATTACAATGGGAGTTTCACAACAGAATGGGTTGCCTCTTCTTTTATGCAAAATATCCTCCTCTTCCACCTCATCATCATTTAACATCCATTGTCCATGCTGGCATGAACTGGATAGTGTGACCAGAGCTGGCAAGCTGATGGGAGCTGCACCAGATTCCAGTCTGATTTGGCATGGTTTCTATTGCTGGATGCCCTTCCAAAGGACAATATTAGTTTATAGTCTTTTATCGTTTGTTTGTTTAAGTCACTGGACAGTGGTTTCAGTTGAGTGACTTTGTGTGCACTTGTGTGAGTGTGTGTACGTGTGTATATGTGTGGTGTATGTATAAGCCCACTGACTATCTGTGACACTAGCATCTAAACAGACACTGAGATTCTAAACATAGTTGATGGGAGATTCAGCAGTTATCACACTACTGGACATCTTCCACTAAGGAACCCAGCTCAAGGTGAAATCACGAGATTGTAGCAGACAGTTCTTGCCTGACAATGACATAACTACATGTGCTTTTAGGCAGAGAGATCGTCTCAAGGTAAATGATGCAGTATTCTGTGTTCTAGCAGAACCTCCATGCTAAAAGGGAGATGAAGATTATCTTGTTTCGTTTGTCCACTCACTAGTATATATATATATATATATATATAT
>NC_068988.1:70021858-70024171 GCF_001194135.2 Octopus bimaculoides | reverse complement strand
AGTGGCTGTGTGGTAAGTAGTTTGCTTACCAACCACATGGTTCCGGGTTCAATCCCACTGCATGGCACCTTGGGCAAGTGTCTTCAACTATAGCCTCGGGCCGACCAAAGCCTTGTGAGTGGATTAGGTAGGCGGAACCTGAAAGAAGCCTGTCGCATATATATGTGTGTGTGTGTGTGCATGTGTGCGTGTATGTGTGTATGTATGTATTTGTGTGTCTGTGTTTGTCTCCACTTACCTACTATTGCTTGACAACCAATGCTGGTGTGTTTACATGCCTGTGACTTAGCGGTTCGGCAAAAGAGACGATTTGATCGACTAGAGATTGTGCTCCAGCATGGCCACTGTAAAAATGACTGAAACAAGTAAAAGTATATGTATGTATATATATATATGTATGTACTTTATGTACTTTATTATAAAAGCTGCAAAATATTCATTTCTACTCTAGGCACAAGGCACAAAATTTTGGGGGAGAGAGACAGTCAATTAGATCAAACCAGTACACAACTGGTACTTAATTTATCGACCCCGAAAGGACGAAATGCAGAGTTGACCTTGGCAGATTTTGAACTCAAAATGTAAAGACAGACGAAATACTCCTTAGCATCTTGCCTGGTGTGGTAATGTTTCTGCCACCTCACTGCCTTAAGCTGCAAAATATTCACAGAAATGTCTGTGTATATTTTGTGAATATCAGTTCTGTAAATATTTTGCAGCTCTTGTAATAAAGCATGTTAGTCTACTTTTGGCATTTGAGTAATATTCTTTCCACATTGTTTTACACTTATGTGGCTAGCTCTGTGTGTGTGTGTGTGTGTGTGTGTGTGTTTGTGTATATGTATTATCATCATTGTCATCATCATCTTCATCATCTTTTAATGTTCGCTTTCCATGCTGGCATGAGTTGGACAGTTCAAGAGGAGCTGACTATGCAGAAGACCGCACCAGACTTCTTTGTATGTTTTGGCAGGGTTTTTATGGCTGGACCTCCTTCGTAACGCCAGCCACCCCACAGAGTGGACTCTGTGCTTTTTACTTGGCATGAGCACAGGTGAGGTCAGTTTCGACATGTTTTTTACAGCTGGATGCCCTTCTAAATGCCAACCATTTACAGATTGAACAGGATGCTTTTTATGTAGCACCAGCACTGGCATGGTCATCAGGTAACTTGCAAGACAAAGAACCTTTGAGAGAGGCCGGGGGCATTGAAGGGGGTGATATTGAGCCAGTTGATGAAAGATTAGTCATACACATGATAGATTTTTTAAGGTCTGTGAAATGAATACTAATTAAAATTTTTTTTTAATATTATGTTTAATTTTGCATAAAAATGAACCCATTACACTGTAATATTCAAAATAGTTTGAAAATTGTCTTTCATATTAAACTACTAATTTTTAGAATAAAGTTTGTGTATGACATTGAGAATCAAATTTATAATTTAAACCCGCCATTCTCCAATAAGCTTCATCTGGAATATTATAATCTCTACTTCTCTATACAACATCCTGATATCATTAATATAGAAATAGATTCAGCCAGTGTAGACTATCATACATTATCTTAAGTTCTTATCTTCCCATTTGGTTTATTTCATAATAGATTTTCTTCTAAAATTTTTCAATTTTATATTCCAAATTGTAAACAATAACCTCATAGGTTACAAGATTTTAACAGCAATCACTCATAGCAACAATGACAAAAGTGTGTCTGTGTGTGTTTAAATAGGTAATGGCTTTGCTTCATTCAAAGTAGAATGTCGTGTATATGTATATACAGGGTGGCCCAAAAGTAGGTTTACAGTTATCACGTAGGCATTTTAAATTTCTTTTGAAACATTTTATTATATTTGAATTTCTATCTTACAATTAACTAAATTAGCATAAAATTATTGTTTTATATTCTTTTATAATTAAGATCTAAACTGTTAATATATGAATACAAAAGAGAGATAGTAAACTGTAAACCTACTTTGAGGTAGCCCTATATGTATATATGTAACATCATCATCGTTTTAATGTCCACTTATCTATGCTCTCATGGGTCTGATGGAATTTGTGGAGGTGGATTTTCTTTGGCTGGATGTGCATCCTGCTATCAATGCTTGCAGGTTTCCAAGTAAGGGGATATTTCCCTAAAGACAAACATATTTACATTAAAGATTAGAAACAAAGGACACCACTTATATGACAGTGACACTCATTTAAAACTATCACATGATGTCAAGTCAAAGAGACAGTAACACATACACACAAACATATATATATACATACACACACACACACACACACACACACACACACACACACA
>NC_068988.1:70016512-70021592 GCF_001194135.2 Octopus bimaculoides | reverse complement strand
TATATATATATATATATATATATGTATGTATGTATGTATGTATATAGGTAAAGGTAAAGATCCTCTTCATGAAATACCATGGGATTGCACTAGAAAGTTGCCCTCCAAAGCACAAATCCAGGCAAGGTTGTTTATGAAGACCAGAAATCACCCATGTATACTAGCCTCCCTTCTCCATGCCACCAATGTTATCCAAAGGAAAAGAAAAGGGGCCAATACAGCTTGGCACCAGTGACATCACAACTCGTTTTCTACAGGTGAGTGAACTGCAGCAGCATGAAATAAAGTCTCACACTCAAGAACACAACACACAGCCTGGTCTGAGATTTGAAGTCCCTATCTGTGCTTGTGAGCCTAATGCTCTAACCACTGAGCCATGCACCTTCACAAACACACACACACATACACACACACAAACGAACATATACACATGTATATATATATATATGTATATAAGTGGGTTTTATTTTTCAGTTTTAGTCTACCATATCTACTCAATACACTTTGGTAGGCCCAAGGCTATAGTACAGTACACAATATAACCCCTGCCCCCTTGTTACGTAGTGTGTCTATAAGGAGGTTACTTCTAGTAGACGCATATATTAAATGAAAGCTAGCAGCAAACCATCCACATACACACACTGCAAGAAGTGAAACCAGTATGAAATTATGTACTTTGGCATATTTTTGTAATTATGGATTTTGAATGATTTAATAAGGTATTTACAGCAATATAAAAGCAAAAATACATTTTCTTCTAATTTCTCCATATCTCCCAATTTGTGCTGGATATTTTCCAAATTTCATATATATATTTGTATAGGCTTGTTTGTGTGAGTATGTGCATTTAGGTGGATGAATGTGTATAGATGCAGGGTTCATGCATATGTATACATGCATGTGTGTGTGTGTGTGTGTGTGCACACATGTGCTTGTGTTAATATGTGTATGTGTATGCATATATTACTGAATGCAAACGTATATGTCTATAAATAAGTTTATGTACTATATATTTGTTTGTGTGTATGCACATGCTCTTATGTGGGTGTGAATGACATTTTTGCTAGCGTTTGCACTTTTGTGCAAGTTGTGTGTGTGTGTGTGTTTGCTTGTGTATGTATGTGACAGGATTATTTGATGAGTACTCACTGTGCTTATAATGAGAGTTAAGAAGTTAATTGTATCTGAAGTTTGGTAAAGTAATTTTATCAATCAAGTTGTCCTTTGATTTATCAAAGATCTTTGAGAAAGATAATTCTTCTCCCAATGACTTTGGAGTTCAATCAGCTCCTCAAAATTTATTGTGCCTAAGATTACAATGTCACTGCAGTATTCTATTTTCTCTATCATTTTTAATGATAAGCATTCAGATGATCCCCAATTGAATTACTTCTTGTGTAATAATCATTTAAGTGGTGGAGTATTCTGCAAACGTTCTTCATATAATTCTGAGATTGAATCAGCATGACACTTTGTGACAACGCTGGAGTTTTAAACAACTGGTAAATCAATGATAGAAAGTGGAAGAGAGAGTAGAATTGACCCCAAATACTCTATCAACCCCAAAAGGATTACAGGGAAGTTTAACTTCCAGCCAACAAAGGATCTGCCTTGTTCATAATACATAGTATAAATAGCAGCTAAATCTCCTTCAGATTATTCTATATCATCATAAATAAGAATATATATATATTAGGTAGTTGTCTTTAAAAAGACAGAATGGTCATGATCTGCTTGATCAAGCTACACCTTCAATGGAAGCCAGCAACAAATTCATTTGAGGCTATACTGTTGTGGCCAAAAGTTTAGAACATTAAAAAGAATTAAACTTATTATGCTCAAGTACAATTCGATTCAAATACATACAACATAGAGATATACTTGCCTAAAAAATTTTCAGACCTATGCTTCCAAACTTTTTGTCAAGTAATAATATATTGCAAATTAAGTATAACTTTAATATAAAAATTAGGATTTTTCTGACCTATGTTTCAAACTTTTGGCCATGATTGTATATTTTGTTTCTTTCACGGTGCTTTTTTTTAAAAATCAATTTAAAGCTTTAATATCTGTAGCATATTGCAGCATTGACATAAAAACCAAAAGTTACTCCTTAGAAAGCTTGCTTAGTATAAAACTAAAAGTAAGATATGATAATTTTTGTCTTAAATTTTGGTACAAAACTGACGATTTTAAGAGGAAGGATTGGTCAATTACATTGATTTCAGTACTAAATTGGTAACTTATTTTACTAACCCTGTAAGAAGGAAAAGAAAAGTTCAGTTCAGTGGAATTTGAACTTGGAACGTAAAGACCTGGAATAAATACTGCAGCACATTTTTATCCAGCATGCTGGCAATTCTGCCAGCTTACCATTCTTAGTGACAAAATAATATTAGGATTTCTTGCAGAGTTTCTTGGTCATATGATTTATCATCTGCTCTTTCCCTCAGCTCACCTGATGCAATATACTATCTTACATTACATTATGCTTCTCTCTCTCTCTCTCTCTCTCTCTCTCTCTCTCTCTCTCTCTCTCTCTCTCTCTTCCTCTCTCACTTACAGTGTCTTTCCATTCTTTGTATTTCTTCTTTTAGCAGCATATGTCTAGCTGTCCTCTTTACTTTCTTTTGCTATATTTCTCTCCTTTCCCAACTGCTGCTGACCTTTCACTCTTCCTGCCTTTCAATTTCTGAACACATATGCATGTGCATACATAAATACATATACACACTCATAAATAAATTCATATGTACACACACAGGCATATATACACGTATCGCATTATACAGAAGTTCCAATTTTATAATATATGATATTTTACTGTAAACGTCAAAGAATGTAGTTTACAAATATCCATAGCTTCTGGCATAAATATGAATTTAAATTCAGTTATTGAAATCACTGTTCTTCCCTTAAGCAGGTTTCTTTTACTCCGATGAGCCAAGTGAATTTTGAATGATGTACATTTTCTACAATATTACTGAATGTCTAACATGTGAAATGGTACTTATAAAACATTTGCTCAATGAAATAAAATAGTAATTTACTAGATATTTAAATTTCCCTCAATTACAAACAACCCCAACTTTGAGAAAATCAAAATGATAAAAGAAAAAACTTAAAATCTTTGAAAAGTAAAACAAAAAATGGAAAAAAAATTAAGAAATCAAGGTTAAAACAAGACTCTACTCCGAAATACATGTTAATAAAATGCAATTTTAGTATTCCTCCAGAGAATTGAACTTTCATCCCTTGAATATTTATAAAAATACATTATTCTATACAAGACCTCAAAAATCTCAATAGATTTGAAACTAAGTGGAATGGGTAAAGAAATATTTATAGAAAAATAATAATTAACAAAGAAGATATTTTTCTGTTTACATGACTGAAGTAAAAATTGCTACTTTCAAACCTAAATAAATTCAATAATTTCACTTCAGTAATGCTGTAATTGGTACAGGGGAAGATAATGGATTGGAAGAAAAGAAGGCGGAAGAAGTACACCTCAGGGAAATTTTAAAGAAATACAAACAAATTAGATTGAATCCAAGCTAGAAAGACTTTTTGGAACCAATACAATTTTGAGTGCTTTCCCTGACATAAAATTTCAGTTAGGTACTGAGGTTGATGAAATTGATTAACCCTGCTCCTTGTGCTTAAATTGGAAATTATAATTATTATTATTATTATTATTATGATTATTATTATCATAGGCATAGGAGTGGCTGTGTGGTAAGTAGCTTGCTTACCAACCACATGGTTCCGGGTTCAGTCCCACTGCGTGGCATCTTGTGAGTGGATTTGGTAGACAGAAACTGAAAGAACCCTATCGTATATATGTATATATATATATTTATATATGTGTGTATGTGTCCCCCCGACATTGCTTGACAACCGATGCTGATGTGTTTATGTCCCTGTAACTTAGCTGTTCAGCAAAAGAGACCGATAGAATAAGTACTAGGCTTCCAAAGAATAAGTCCTGGGGTCAATCTGCTCAACTAAAGGCGGTGCTGGAGCATGGCCACAGACAAAAGACTGAAACAAGTAAAAGAGTATTATTATTATTATTACTATCATGGTGTTGAAGTGGTATTTCCGTTGGCTTTACTTTCTGAGTTCAAATTCTGCTTTTGCTTTTCATCCTTTCGGGGTCAATAAAATAAGTACCAGCTGAGTATTGGCATTGATGTAACCAACTACCCCTTCTTCCCCAAAATTTCAGACCTTTTGTTTATATCTGAAAGGATTACTATTAAGGTGGTGAGCTGGCAAAATTATCAGCATGCAGGACAACATGCTTAGCGGCATTTTTTTCTGGCTTTACAGTCTCAGTTCAGATACCATTGAGGTTGACTTTGCCTTTCATTCTTTAGAGGTCGATAAAATAAGTAGCAGACAAACACTAGGATTGATCTAACTGACAAGCCCCCTCCCTCCAAATTTCAGGCCTTGTGTTTGTAGTAGAATGTATTATTATTATTGGGATAGTAGATTTGAAAAATCATTAGACCATCAGATAAAATGTCTTGCAGTAATTATTTTGGCTGTTTACGTTCTAATTTCATATACTGCTGAGATCAACTTTGTCTTTCATCCCTCTAGGGTCAAGAAAATAAAGTATTAGTCCAGTATAATCAACACCTTCCCCCTCAATACAGGTGGACCTATACCTTAATTAGAAGCCATATATTTTAATGCAAAGCTCAGTTCATAAACTTTATGAAAAGTAAGAATGAAAAGAACAAAAATAAATGATAATCTTTCATTCTAATCAGTGTTTATATTAGAGATAAAGAAATAACTAATTATATCAACCTATCATACTTAAATTGATACCATTGTGTATTTAGATCTATTGGTATAACTCACTCTAAATGAGATAACTCTACTTTTATTGAAATATTGGTTATTTTATCTATTTATCTATTTGTCTGTCTAGCTAGCTATCTACTGGTATCTCTCTCACTCTCTCTTCATATATATATGGGACTGCCATGTTGGCTTGGCGATAACTATTAATTTCCAGTACCGCTGCCGTAGTCTCCTTTAGAGAGACTTAGAAATATTAATA
>NC_068988.1:70000734-70011887 GCF_001194135.2 Octopus bimaculoides | reverse complement strand
ATATATATATATATATATATATATATATATAAAATAACTGACAGAATTTTATGTTTATTACTTAATTATGATACCAAAACAAATAGATTTATAAACCTTATGAGAAAACTTCATTGAAAATTTTCAGCATGTGCTCCGGTTGTATCCTTGCAAATTTCAAATCTGTCTTTAGCTTTGCAAAACATGTGAAGGTTTTTGGGAGTAATCTCCTGCACTGTTAACTAAATGTCTTCTTTATGTTCAGCATCCTGGGGATGGAGGTAGAGAAACCAATTGCAGCCAAATCGAAAAAACGCTATATTGGACAGATAAGTGGAATCTAATAGAAATGAAAATAAAATTATTAAAAAAAATTATAACAATTATAAAATTGTAAAAATTAAAACTAGAAAAAATTGTCCAATTTACATTTACATATAAATATCTGTGTTGAACAATAAGTATAATTAGAAAATTATTATTTGTAAATCTGATAATGTGAGATATTCAGCAACAGTACTTTGGAGTAAAGATTATTTGCCAACATAACATGGCAGTCCTAGTTTAGGACAAATGTTGCTGTAATTTAGCCCCAGGACGCATCGTCTCCGGCTGGATATACCACACAGATGTCCTTACATTTTTGAACAAGGGAATCTAGCACCCCCACTCAGCTCAAAACAATATCTGTGTATCGCAATTTCCAGGTTATTTCCCTTCATGAACACAGAAACTTTGTTCAGCTAAAGGTGGCACTGCCGAATTCCTATTCGAAATATATAGTTTTCAAAGTGACAACTAGTCACTGGTCTATAAATTAGAAAAGTACTATTTCTAAATCTCATAACAAGAGATATTCAACAACAGTACTTTGAAATAAAGATTATTTACCAACATAACATGGTAGTCCTGGTTTAGGATGAATGTTGCTGTAATTTAGCTCCAGGAGACATTGTCTCCAGCTTGTTTGAAAATATAAGGACACAGATCATGTTGTATAACCAGCTGGAGACGATGGCTCCGGGGACTAAATTACAGCAACATTCGATCTTTACTCCAATAAGTATAATTTCCTATCTGTGACCTTTTCAGTGGCACTTTCCATCCTCATGTGTGCTCCTGCTCTGCTTGGTCCATTCTGAACAGAATGGACTAAGAGGAGCAGGAGCACACATAAGGATGGAAAGTGTCAGTGAAGAGGTCACAGATGTGTGACAAAAGATTTCTGGACAATGACATGAGTCAAAATGCAATTTCCTATATTTTAGATATAGTTTTATTCTTTTACTTGTTTCAGTCTCTTGACTGTGGCCAGGCTGGAGCACTACCTCTAGCTGAACAATTCGACTTTGTGACTTATTCTTTGTAAGCCTAGTACTTATTTTATCGGTCTCATTTGCCAAACGGCTAAGTTACACTAACACACCAACATCGGTTGTCAAATGATGGTGGGGGGACAAAAACAAATACACACACACACACACACACACACATATATACGACAAGCTTCATTCCGTTTCCGTCTACCAAATCCACTCACAAAGCTTTGGTTGGGCCAAGGCTATAGTAGAAGACAACTGCCCAAGGTGCCATGCAATGGGACTAAACCTGGAACCATGTGGTTGGGAAACAAGCTTCTTACCACACAGCCACACCTGTGCCTATGTTGTTGTTTATTGTTGTTTATCGTTTCACCTCAGTGCTGCAGCCATGCTAATGCACCGCCTGTCATTTTTTGATGGCAAAGATGCACTTGTATTACGATTAAAAGTTTTATTGGTAGTGAAATGATGAGAAGTTAAAATTTAGCCAAGATATGATTTACATTCAGAACCAAGGTGAATAAAATCTGATATTAAACGCTTGTAAGATTCATCCCTCCTCTGTCTTCAGAATTAATCATAATTTTGATTTCCTTTCACTAAGTCTGAGGCCAGTGTTTGTAACAGACTACAGTGAATGTTGTCAAATTTTCTTAATTATTTCTAAATGAAGTCAGCAACAATGGTGTTGCTTATTTTGATTTGGCAAACATTTTTGAAATGACAAGAAAATAGTTGCATATTTCTAACACATCTTTTTTTATGGACACAGGATGAACTTCACCTCAAATTCATTTTCAACTTGTCTTATTTTTTTAAAGTTTCAGTTCCAAAGTGTCTATTTACTTCTCATAGCTCACAAAATCTCATTAGTATATTGGTATAACAACAAGTGTGATTGACAGTAGTGACTCATCCAGAGCACTTGTTACAGCAGCAAAATATGGCTCATTTCCAAATCTGAAGTGCAGATCACATATACACTCTCATCAACAGAATAAGGTATTCTATACATGCTGTCATAGCAGAACAGGTTGCTCTTGAGATCTGTAATTCAAATTCTTTCTAGTTTGGCTTTATTGAAAGTAGGTATTAACTGAATCATTACATCATACCATCGCACATATATCCATGCTCTATGCACATATCCATTTGAAGACCCACTTGCAAGTCAACAAGTTCATCATATATACACATACACTCTCATGTATGTATGCATGCACACACACACACACACACACACACACACACACACACACACAAGCGCACACACACACACACTCTTGCATGTACACATGCATACATACACGCACATGCATGCACGTGTACACACACACATACACACACACACACATACATACACACACACATACACACACACAAGCTATCACCACTCCTTGTAGCATACTGTGTTTATTTTTGTTCCCTATTCTTTCCCAGTATTTTAGCCAACATTTCTTAACTCCGAAATTGAAATCATTTTGTATCTACAATTTTGGTTTTGCTATTTGTTACTGCTAAAATAACCTGCCAGGAGCAAGCACAGATTACATATTCCCAGTCGGTGTTTATTCTAAAAGAAAACACTGTATTAATTTATTCTGTGTTTTATTTTTGGTTGAATCTATATTTTCTGCATTCAAATCATCTCTGCTAACTCCTCTAATTTCAGACTTTGAGTGTGATGTTAGGAATCGATGAGATGAAGAAATCATCCATGCAATCCATTATCATCCAAATTATACACTAAACACTTTGCTATTTCCTTATTCTCAGAACAATGCACTTCTGGAAATTGTCTATTTAGAAAACCTCCTTTCAAACTATTACACTGAAAAACTCAAAACTGAATTCCAGCTGTATTGGCTTTAACAAAATGTCCATGTTCTCTAGTTTATATGGGTTTCAAAACACTATGGTCATTCAATAAATTAGACATGCTGTTAAATTAGCAGGAAATAATTTAATTCATCTATGAATTAGCAAATGAAAAACAGTGTATAGAACTCCTCCAAACCATCTGACAGTAGATATCGAAAAACAACAAAACTAGAGATGTAATGAATCAGATTTATTAAAATATCAAGCCTGTCATTTTCTACAAACTGTATTGCATCATTACTCTAGTGTAAGGAGGAATACCTCGGTTGAACACTAAGAATGAAAACAGAAGTAAAAATATAATCCTGTTCAAAATATATAATAACAAAAGTGTAAAGAGAAAACACATCAGGGTTTAACAATATCCTCACATAATATTCAATGATAATGAATTGAAGAATTCAGTTCAATACCAAATTATATTTTATTTCGATCAAAATCTTTTAAAGCATTTTAATTATCCATTATGCTGGATTTTTGTTTTTTAACTAATGATAAAATAAATCAATCAACAAATTAGATATTCAATCACATTAGCAGTAAATAATTGAATTTGTTTCTTTGTTTTAATTATATTTGATTGTCTCGGTACTTCTACATAGCTATTTCAACTATATATTGCATTCAGCAAGGTTTCACATGCCAGATAACATAATTAATTGAATAATTTAGCTTGTAGTCGAGAGACACAAGTTTGAGAGAAAAATTATGCCTCTGTGTGTGTGCACGCATGCGCGTACGTGCATGCATGCGTACGTGCGTGTGTGTGTGTATGTGTGTGTGTGTGTCTGTGTGTGTGTGTGTGAATGCGTATCATCATCATCAGTCTAGCATTCATTTTCTATGTGCATATTGTATAATGTAGTCCTGAAATATACAAAAACATGGGGACAAAATGATAATGTGTGTATGTGTGTGTGTGTGTGTGTGTGTGTGTGTGAATGTGCATGCGTGTATGTGTATGTGTGTGTGTGTATGTGTGTGTGTGTGAATGTGCATGTGTGTATGTGTATGTGTGTGTGTGTGTGTGTGTGTGTGTGTGTGGGTGTGTGTGTGTGGGTGTGTGGGTGTGTATGTGTGTGTGTGTTCATTCCTTCATTTTACTTCCATTCATCTGTGCTAGCATGGGATGGATGGAGACTTATCAAAGTAGTGTTTGGTAGCCAGAAGCCCATCTGTCATTGATCTGATCCTTGCCTGGTTATGAATTAAGAAATTTTTTTTTTTATCCCACTCATCATTGAAGGCAAAGAGCTACAAAATGTATTGTTTATAGGACATGTAAACATGACGTCACAGTTGTCCTCAGACAGTGTCATGCAAAGACACAGAACATTAACATTTGCATACAAACTCATGATCACACATACATTTTCACTTATACACATATGCATACATACACCTACACACATTTATGTTTGCCTGACTTTATATTCCATGTTTTTACATGACACTGTATGAGCAAAAGAGTGATGTGATGTTTACATTACTTGTAAACAATACAGTTTGTAGCTCTCTGCTTTTAAAGATGAGTGAAATAAAAACAATCATTAACTCGAGAAACTGGTAAAGGTTGGTGACAGAAGGGCTCCTGGTCACGAAGCAATGTGTCAATATGTTTCCATGCGACCCATGCCAGCATGGAAATATGAATGTAAAACGAATATATACAGGAACACACTAACACACATATATATATATATACAGAGGCAGGCATGGCTGTGTGGCAAGAAGCTTGCTTCCCAACCACATGCTTCCAGGCTGACCAAAGCCTTGTGAGTGGCTTTGGTATATGGAAACTGAAGCTATAGCTATAGTAGAAGACACTTGCCCAAGGTGCCACACAGTAGGATTGTATCTGGAACCATGTGGTTGGGAAGCAAGCTTCTTACCACAAGCCATGCCTGCCTCTGTGTATATATGTGTGTTAGTGTGTTCCTGCATATATTAGTTTTACATCCATATTTCCATGCAGGCATGGGTTGCATGGAAACATATTGAGACATTGCTTTGTGGCCAGGAGCCCTTCTGTCACAAACCTGTAGCAGTTTCTATTTCACTCATCTGGAAGACATGGGATGAGGTGGTGAAGCATGACCTTTGAACATTGGGCCTCACAGAAGCAATGACAAAAGACTGAGACTTCTTGAGGTATGCTATGACTGAGAAAACCTGGCAAATAAAATGAGTCCACAGCTGTAACCTACACCAGTGTCGCATAACCAGCCCACTCGAAAGTACCTTGGATCATAGGGTGACATGCTATGCTTGAGGAGACCTATTGAGTCAAGTACATCAACATTAACAGCAATATCAAAATCAAATCAAATGGAAATTGTAGTTGTGAGCCCCATGCTGGTAGCATGTAAAAAGCACCATCTGAACGTGGCTGATGCCAGTGCTGCTTTGACTGGCTTCCGTGCCGGCGGCATGTAAAAAACACCATCCAACCGTTGTCGATGGCATGTAAAAAGCATCCATTACACTCTCGGAGTGGTTGGCATTAGGAAGGGCATCCAGCTGTAGAAACACTGCCAGATCAGATTGGGGCCTGGTGCAGCCTCCTCACTTCCCAGACCCCAGTCGAACCGTGCAACCCATGCCAGCATGGAAAGCGGACGTTAAACGATGATGATGATGATGATATACTTATGTATATATGTGAGTGTGTGTGTGTGTATATATATGTGTGTGTTTCTTTGTTTGTCTCTCGCCTCCATCGCTTGACATCCCCGTAACATAGTGGTTTAGCAAAAGAGACTGACAAAATAAGTACTAGGCTTACAAAAAATAAGTCCTGGAGTAGATTTCATTGACAAAAACTCCTTTAAGGTGGTGCTCCAGCATGGTCACAGTCAAATGATTGAAACAAGTAAAAGAAAAAAAGAATAAAAGTATAGTCTTCCATACAGTTTCTGTCTACCAATTGCCCTCAGTCTGTATTTCGGTACTTGTTGGCTTGATGATGTAGCAGAAAATATTTCCTCTTGGCACCACACATTTGTCTAGAACTCAAAACTGCATGCTTATGAAGCAAACTCCATAACAATGAACCAAATGAGCATAGAAAGCATTGTGCTGTTCCTTTGTTGAGGATATGAAAATCTTATTGTTGGTGCCACAATAAAATATACCCAGTAAACTTTGTGAAGTGGTTGGTGATTGTGGATAGAAAGAAGCCACATAGTTAAAGGGCACACAGTTTTGTTTTTCTAGGAAACAAAATCATCTCTAGAATTGATGGCATGACAAAATACACTCAATATGCTCAGTAAAGTGGATGGTAACAGAAACAGCCAAACCAGAATGAAACATATGAGCATCAGTCTATGAGGGCACTGAATTGAATGGAAATGTCTTGTCAAACTCATTCCAATATTTTAAATGAAGGTGATGATCATGACATATGAAAGTGTGTGTGTGTGTGGGTGTGTGTGTGTGTGTATGTGTGTGTGTGTATGTGTGTGTGCGTGTGTTGTGCCTTTGTACTCTGTGTGAGTTTGCTCTGTTAATATATAAATATCTACATATTTATACATGAATATTCATTGTCTAAATATTTTCAGTCTTTATTTTCTCTCTATTTACATGTATATATGTATGTATATTTTTTATATCTAACCCAAGCAGTTTTATTTGTTTTGTTTTTTTTTTGGCATCTTTATCTCCATATCTGCTCACTCAGATTCCTCTTATATCCACTCTTTACCCAGTGGACTTAGTCCTTGGGAAAGATTTTGGAGTGTAAGTTTGAATCATTTGAGTGCTACTAAGTGTTTTCTATAGTGAGCATCTCTGGATCTCATCTGCTGACTATATATATATATATATATATATATATATATATATATATATATATATATATATATATATATATATATCAAACCAAATAAAATCATAGTCATGGCAGATGTTGGTTTCACGCAACTGGCACGTAAAAGCACTCATTACACTCTCAGTGTGATTGGTGTTAGGGAGGGCATCCAGCTGTAGAAACCATGCCAGATCAAACTGGAGTCTGGTGCAGCTCCTTAACTTAATAGCTCTGGTCAACCCATCAAACCCATGCCAGCATGGGCAGTGAATATTATATGATGATGATGATGAGTCTTGGCAAGCCAACCCCTAGTCAAAGGGTGGGCACTTGGCTGATGATATATCATTTAGAAAAGCATCCAACCATAGAAAACATTCCAAAACTGACATTGGGGGCTGATGCAGTTCTGTCTGCAGCTTGTTACTTGAGTTTGAATCATATAAATTCTGCATGAAATTATTATTTTGAAGATATTGTTTATTGCATGTAACAGATACACATTTTGGTTCTGAAAATTTTACTTGTATTTCTATTACTTATTAAAGAAAAGATTGTGGCTATGTGGTAAGAAGTTTGCTTCTCAACCACATAGTTCTGGGTTCAGTCCCACTGTATGGCATCTTGGGCAAGTGTCTTCTACTATAGTCTCTGGCTCAGCAAAGCATTGTGAGTTGATTTGGTAGACATAAACTAACAGAAACTAACAAAAAACGGCGAGCTGGCAGAAATGTTAGCACGCCGGGCAAAATGCTTAGCGGTATTTTGTCTGCCATTACATTCTGAGTTCAAATTCCACTGAGGTTGACTTTGCCTTTCATCCTTTCGGGGTCAATAAATTAAGTACTGGGCTCGATGTAATTGACTTAATCTCTTTATTTGTCCTTGTTTGTCCCCACTATGTTTAGCCCCTTGTGGGCAATAAAGAAATATGAAACTAACAGAAGCCCATCAAACACACATATATACTTGACAAACAGTGTTGGTGTATTTACATTCCTGTAACTTTGTGGCCTAGCAAAAGAAATCAATAGAATAAATACTAGGCTTAAAAAAGAAAAACTACATGTTTTGATTCATTTAACTAAAAATTCTTCAAGGCAGTACCCCAGTATGACCACTGTCTAATGACTGAAACAAGTAAAAGATAGATAGGTAAATGTAAATGTGTGTGAATGTGTGTGTGCACATCTCCATGTGTGTATGTGTGTGTGTGTGTATGTATATGTGTGCATATATACTCTTTACTTGTTTCAGTCATTTGACTGTGGCCATGCTGGAGAACCACCTTTAGTCGAGCGAATTGACCCTAAGACTTATTCTTTGGAAGCCTAGTACTTATTCTATCGGTCTCTTTTGCTGAACCGTTAAATTACGGGGACATAAACACACCAGCATCGGTTGTCAAGCGATGTTGTGGGGGACAAACACAGACACGCAAACATATACACACACATACATGTATATACATATATATGACGGGCTTCTTTCAGTTTCCGTCTACCAAATCCACTTACAAGGCTTTGGTCAGCCCAAGGCTATAGTAGAAGACACTTGCCCAAGGTGCCACGCAGTGGGACTGAACCTGGAACTATGTGGTTGGTAAGCAAGCTACTTACTATACAGTCACTCCAACGCCTATGTGTATATCATCGATATGTCTATCTATCTATCTATCTGCATGTGTGTGTGTGTGTGTGTGTGTGTGTGTAAATTCTCAGAATGTATTTTTTGCATGCAATGATTTCATTATTCTGGTGACAGCTTTGCAGGAACACTGCCATCCATTTTGATATATTTCTTTGATGGGTGTGTGTATTTGATAATATAGAGCTGTTTGAAGTTGTTGTCCACAACTGCATTTTCTCTGAGATGTTGTTAGTTTAGCTTTGATCTAACATAATTTGCCAAAATCTATTCAACATTGACCTAATGTTTGCACTTAATGAAAGAATCCTGAAAATATGAGGTCTCATGGGTCCAGTGTTGTTGAATTCAATCTTTATCTGGAAATATAATTATAACAGTTTTGCCAGTGTGCAATGTCTGTTGGTGTGAAGGATTGTGTTGTTTTCAACTTGTAAATATATCAACAGATATTGAAAATTTTTCCCATGCAGGTTACTGTATATCTCTCCTCTATACATAATTAACAGAGGAGCTGTGACACATTTCAACCTATCCTCAAAGTTCAGCTGATTTATAAATATAATCTTCTTAGTGAATTATTATGGGATCTATTCTAGTTATTTTCAGACGTGGTTGCAGATGGGAAAACAGAGTTTGAAGCAATAATCCAGAGAAATAAAAACAACTCTTTTCTACAGAGATAGCATTATTTAAAAAAAAAATGTTCTTGTTCTGAACATTTTGTGTTATCGTCAGTTTAACAATACAGTCTTGAAAGATTGTGTAGTTAACATTTTCATGACCTATATAGATAGATTCTGATAATGCATTCAAGTTTCAGTGCATACAAGTTGCATTATGCTTGAGGAACAATACAAGGATGATTGAATGTTTGAAGCATTGACATTCAAACAACAAAAAGACAGTCACTGCCAAAAAAAATTATTGCCCCTTACCCACCCTTCTCATTCAAAACATAGTACAGCACCTAACTAGACACTTCTGTACTGATTTAAATGCCCTGCTTCAACATCAGTGAGGATACATTATATATACAGGGTGGCCTGAAAGTAGGTTTACAGTTGTCACGCAGGCACTTCAAATTTTTTTTAAAATATTCTATTACAATTAAATTTCTATCTTGCAATTAACTAAATCAGCATAGAATAATGGTTTCATATTTTTTTATAATTAAGATCTAAACTGTTAATATATGAATGCAAAAGAGATAGTTGAATAACTGTAAACCTACTTTTGGGCCACCTTGTATATATATATATATATATATATATATATGCGTGTGTGTGTGTGTGTGTGCGCGCAGGTGTGGCTGTATGATAAGAAGCTTGCTTCCCAACTACATGATTCTAGGTTCAGTCCCACAGTCTGGCATCTTGAGCAAGTGTCTTCTACAAGCCTTGAGCCAACCAAAGCCTTGTGAGTGGATTTCGTGAACAGGAACTGAAAGAAGCCTGTAGTATATATATATATATATATACACGAATGGCGCTTTGTGTCTGTGTTTGTCAACCACCACTGCTTAGCCTTACTCTATACAGTCAGAAAATACTTTAATGCCTAACAACTTCTAACTCTCAACAAGATTCAGATGAAACCGACTGTAGAATACTGTTCCCATACCCAAAATGCTGCTTCTACGTATCCTGGCATCCTGTGTCTCATCCAAAGAGATGCTATCCAACTGGCTGGCAAAAAATTGTTTACCAACACACTTCAAATTTGGCTCAGATACACTGTTTGCTCTCTGTGTGTTTTTACTGCTACTATAAGGGGTCTGCTCTTTGAAACAGACTGATTTTTGTGCCACTTTTACTCATTCAATGGCAGCTCTCTCACTTTCCACCTCTCGTTATTCCTATAATGTTACACTCCAGGACCCTCACTAAAGACTTCACATATTTCTTCCTCCCCAGAGGGACACACCGCAAATTGTTTCCCTACATACTTAGCTGTCTACTGTTAACTTTTCATGAAGAACATTAACAACATCAATTTCACCAGTCTGAGGAAGACTGTGAAAGTCGTGCATGCAACCCTTTCCTTGAGCAAAAAAAAAAAATGATAAATTGTGTTAACCTGATTATAGATGACCCAGAGTTAAACAGCAATCTGGCGTCCAGAGCAACATATGATCACATATAGTTTGTTCCTCAGTTATCCCACACTTTAATTAATTACTTGCTGCACTCAATTAACTGTGTAAATATTCTTAGTGACTATTCATTAGAAATTAAAAGGAAAATTATCAATGTTTTATGTATTTTCCATTTTGTGTGTTATAATGTTCTGTTATATTTTATAAAAAGACATTTCTTTATATTCATCATGTCATAAAAATCTCAATACTTTTATCTTATTTTAATTATAAAAATGGCTTCATCCATGATTTATTACATCAAAGAAAAGAAAAAGTGTCATTGAAAGCTTTCAAAGTTGATGAAAACATTTTAGATACACATAGGTATATATATATGTATATATATATATATATATATATATATATATAT
>NC_068988.1:69998990-70000661 GCF_001194135.2 Octopus bimaculoides | reverse complement strand
TGTGTGTGTGTGTGTGTGTGTGTGTGTGTGTGTGTATCCTATATAGTTCTGTGTGTATATATAGGTACAGGCTTTGGTCATAAATTATATTTCAGAAAGTAGTTATTTCCAGTAACTATTATAAATTTATGATAGTACCTTTTTTTCTTTGAGGTTTTATCTCCTGTTATGTCATGTGATATTTTCCAGCCTATTTTTTGCGAGACTAATAACCTGGTGTAGAACTCAATATATGTATGGTCCAGTACACAATGTTAGACGCGTATTGAGTGGTAACAGAAAACAAAGAGACGACACTGGGATAAAATAAAGGTTATGTAATGAACTTCATTAGCTTACAGCTGTTTCTGCTTTAAGATGTGATGGCCTCTGAGTTGTGTACCTGGATAATATGGGAAAATGATATTTTCAGAACATACAGGCATTATCAGTGAGAAAGTTAATGCTGATGCCTATGGAAATGTCTGTCATAAAGTATTAAAAATGTATGCAAATATATGCATGCACTTACAACAGAATAAAGATAAGATGCAAGAAAACTTATGCAGAAACATAGCCATGCATGCATGACTATATGTCTGCATAGGTTTTATTTTATTTTATTTTCATTCTGCTGTAAGTGCATGCATATATTTTCATACATCTTTCGTACCCTAGGGCAGACCTGTCAGTGCTTTTTACAGCACACCAGCACCAGCACCAATTCTGCTGTGACTGACAGGTCTTCTTGAGTACAGCAAGGTGCCAGAAATATTGGTCTATTGTCATCTTTGTAATGTTCAGTGTCTTAAGATTGACCTTCAGTATTTCGTTTCATGTTTTCCCGAATCTCCTTCTTCCATGAGTTCCACTTCTGTACACAATTATCAACATTCATACACAAATGTCTACATTCATACAAATCACATGACCAAACCAGTGCAGTTTTCTCTTTTTCACACTGAATCTAATTCCACTTATGCTAAACTTCTCTCTCAATACATTAGCACTCTATCATACATGTACACTGACATTGCACATCTAGTGGAGCATACTAGCTTCATTTCTCTCTAGCAGCCCATGTCTCACTACCATGTAGCATTGTGGTTTGTATACATGCATCATACAATCTTCCTGTCATTCAGAGAGGGAGAAAGAGAGAGTCCTTTGGTTGCCAACAGAGGTAAAAGCTCTCTAAATTTTCTCCATCCTATTCTTGCAATTACACCTTCTGTACATCCTCCTCCACTCCTAATTAGGTCCCCTAGATAGCAAAAATTATCTGCTACCTCCAAAAAGCCTCCAGAGCATTTTAGAAAATTAATTTCCCAAGAATCTGTAGTTTTTATGGTACTTATGCATCTTCTACATACAAACACTACTTTCTCTGATAATTTTCCTATTATTCCACTGCTTCTCTTGTGTGTCTATTGCTTGCACTGAGTACAACATATGGAAATCCTACCTACGCCTTTCCTACATACCAAGATAATGTCAGAAGAACTTCTTCCTTGTACAAAGCCAAACTTCATTTCATCTAATCTGATTCTTTTCCGAATTAAACGAGCCATGACTTTTTCCATAACTTTCATTTTATCTCTCTCTTTCCCTCTCTCTTTCTCTTTCTCTCTCTCTCTCTCTCTCTCTCTCTCTCTCTATATATATATATATATATATATATATATATATATA
>NC_068988.1:69986725-69998526 GCF_001194135.2 Octopus bimaculoides | reverse complement strand
TATATATATATATATATATATATATATATATATATATATATATAGAGAGAGAGAGAGAGAGAGAGAGAGAGAGAGAGAGAGAAACAATAATAGAAAACATTCAGAAGATGAACATTCGCATATAAGTATATAGATATTTATATATTTACAAGAGAGATTTACATGGAGTACGAAACATAAATAGGACTAAGTGGGGAGAGCAGATACTTGAGGCCCAACAGTTGTTTCTGGGGGTTTGAAATGATGTAATGGTTCTAAGTGCAAAAAGTCAAGGATAGGCAACCAGGAGTGGATGTATATAAGCATTATTATATATCCAGCCTCTGCCTTCAGAGTGGAGGTTAGGTTTATGGTAATATTTATATACCCTGCCCTCACCTCATAAATTTTTTGTATCTTTTGTACTCTATGTAATACTTTCTTGAAAATATATAAATATCTACATAATTGTATACAAATGTTCATTTGAATAATTTCAGTTTCTCTCTCACTCTCTCTCTCAATATGTATATTTTATATATCATGCCTGAGTGAGTTTATATCTTTATTTGCATCATTAACTCTCTCCCTCCCTCTCTCTGTGTATATATATACATGCATTCAAACACACACATACATACATATCCACACACATACAAGGACACATACCTGCACACACTAAGATTAACTAAGATGTAAGCAACTTCACAAATATGACATAAAGCAGAATAAAGTGGATAGACTTGCCTACAGGATTTAAACCACATATCTGTCAAATACCATTTGACTGCAATGAACTTGCATCAAAGTAACCCATTACTTTCTGTCATCAAAGTATGGATATATATGTGTGTGTGTGTTTGTGTATGCATGTATGTATGTATTATCGCTATCATCATTTTATATTTGCTTACCATGCTGACTTGTGTTGGGTAGGGCATCACAATCCAGTTAATATCCAATTAGGAGCCACTGCTCCCATAGACTGATGCTTGTACCTGTCATCTGGCTTGGTTTCTATGGTATGATACACTTGTTATAACCATCCACTTTTTTGACACTTTGTAGAAGTCACTTGATTATTCCTGTATACTTTTCTTTAATGATGAGGATCTTCATAATATTAAGTGTTCAGTTATATGCTAAACACTATCTATAAGCCTCTACCTTACAAAGTGTACTGGGTGTATTTTTCATAGCACCAGCTCTTGGGAGGTGGTTTTACTCATCATTCACCTGTGGTGGGAACGTAGCAGGGGAGGTGTTCACTTCAACCGATATGCCTTTTCTTCAGTAAATGTAACATATACTCAGTTACCTGAGGTGTGTAGACTGAACAGGGGAATAGGAAAGGGAGCAATGACAGCAGAAGGGCCAAAATCAGTGGGAAAGTGGAAGGAGCAAAAGCATTAAGAGAAAGGCAGGGATATTTCAGGGTAGAGTTAAAAGAGGTATAATTGGTAATAGTTCTAGTACTAGTGTCATGCAATTGACCATTCACTCTGGGGAAAAAGATTTTGTTACTGGTAGAGGTAATAGCTTCCTGGACTTTTTCCACCCTGTTCTTAATCTGATTACTGTAATTTCTGAATAACTACTGCTAATTATGAGTATGTGTATGTGAATGGATGGAGGCGCAATGGCCCAGTGGTTAGGGCAGCGGACTCGCGGTCATAGGATTGTGGTTTCGATTCCCGGACCGGGGCATTGTGAGTGTTTATTGAGCGAAAACACCTAAAGCTCCACGAGGCTCCAGCAGGGGATGGTGGTGAACCCTGCTGTACTCTTTCACCACAACTTTCTCTCACTCTTACTTCCTGTTTCTGTTGTACCTGTAATTCAAAGGGTCAGCCTTGTCACACTGTGTCACGCTGAATATCCCCAAGAACTACGTTAAGGGTACACGTGTCTGTGGAGTGCTCAGCCACTTGTACGTTAATTTCACGAGCAGGCTGTTCCGTTGATCTGATCAACTGGAACCCTCAACGTCGTAAGCGACGGAGTGCCAACAACACAACATGTGAACGGATATATTATTGCATAGCCTATATCTATGTATTTCTAAATAAATGTGTTTATATGTGTTAGGCTTAGTTAGCCTTCTTGGCTTTCTGCTCTTGCTTGATGGGGCTGGGGCCATTCCAAATTAGTGGTCCCAGAGGTATCACCTTGTATGGAGCTGACCAGGTCCACTAGTGCTCTCCATCACTGGCAGTCCTGTGTCAGCCCTCTGCATCCTCCAAGGTGACATCAAGCCTCTGGTGATCTGTACTTATCTTCTGGTTTATATAGAATCCAGAGGTGAGGATGCCATATAAACCACACTGTTTCTCAATTGAAACTGAATGATATTCTGCATTATAAGTGTATTGAATTCTACCAACTGGTTATTGGTCCTGCTATGGCTAAGCAGAATTATAAACTATAGATGCATGTATGTTCTTCTTCTGATGAGCTAGGTTAATCACACAAGTTTCACCTGTACTGTTTAATATACAACAGTGATTCCCAAGCTTTTTCAGGTTGCTGCCCCCTTGACACCTAGGCCACATTCCTAGTGCCCTCACCCCAACTAATCATCACAAACATGGTCTTCATTCTGAAGCAAAGTCAAAGCAACTGTATTTCACAGACAAAACTTAATCTAATGAACTCATTATTTTGTTGTTTTCACATGAATCATTACCCCATTATCACCCCACTTTTTGCATGAACCACTATCGCCCCACGTTTCTTCAATGTCCCCTTGGAACTTTCCACTGCCCCCAGGGGGGGGGGCAATACTGCCCACTTTGGTAACCACTGATATACAATAACAAGCACCAATCTAACTTATGTATATGTTGACACAATGCACAAAAAAGCTTCTAATGATCACCAACTCCTGAAACAGATGTAAAGAACTATCAGCATTTTCCTGTCTATTACTTGCAAGATTACCAGTAGTGATCCTATGGGTTCTATTTCCCCATATAGGCTGAACCAACATGAAGGCCCACTGAAATTCTCCTTTATTTCGTCAACTACATTACTGAATGAATTTTATGGATTTGAATTTGAATCTGTCTTTGAAAATAACATTGAGCTTTCACTCTCTGGATTCTCCTGGTTGTTTGCTATATTTATAAGTCTATTTACTCTTTTCTGTATTCTGTTATAAATGATTTGATGCATTGCAACTGCCTACTCATATTGTATTCTTTCTTTCTTTCTGTCTGTCTGTCGACCTGCCTGCCTGCCTGTCTATCTGTATGTTTGTGCAGAGTGTGTGTGCATGTGTGTATATATGTATGAAAGTGCACACATATAAATGATTTTCTGATTTTACTTCCTTTCCTTAGATTTTGTTCCTTTTCTTTTTCTCTTTCTATATTTTTTGACTCTCACTATCATCTCCTCCACCACCACCATCTGTTTCTGAGTCTTTTTCCATATATGCTTATTTATCTCTTCAATATACTTAAAGTATTGAGCATATCAGGTTATAAACAATTATAATGATGGTCATGTGAAATAATTGATTTCTGCGATTAATTATTTATATTTCTTTATTATACATGATAGTTATAGTAGATTACTTTGTGAAAGTTAATAGAATATTTCCTGCAAAGCAAGCTAATTAACCTCTTCCCTAGCACATACATACATACACATGCCCATACATACATACACAAGCACATACACATATATACAAACACATACACAAGGTACACTAATTAACTCACCTCCCACCATACTAAAGATTACTAATTTTCACATATTGATATAATTGATCCATATGAGATAATGAGGGAACCTCTACATGGTCATTTACACTGCTGGGCATTGCAGTCAAACCTTTTTCAAATCACCTCTTGCTTGTTTAGAAGAGAGAAAAAGATCCAGTGGACAATATATTCCTAAATATACAAAAAGATAGGAAGAAAATGTCTGGAATGCCTTTGAGCCTAAATCAACTCTATCAAGATTGACCAAGGATTAAATAAGACCAGCAACCACTATTAAGACCTGTAATCGAGATCTGTTTTAGCATAATACCAGTTGTAAAATGTGTGAATGATATTATATCTAAGACTGCATAAACACTCAGCTATATAGCACCTATTGTATTCTATGTAACGTCTGGCCAAATGGTTAAGAAGGTCCTGCATAGCATCATGGGCGAGTGTTATTTCTATTGCCTTGGGTAAACCTATACTTTGAGTGAAATTAGATGTGAACTCTATCAGAGTCCATCAAATAGATATACCAGCCTTATTATGCTGATTCCTGGGAATTACACAAAAGGTACATGTTTCTGTGGAATACTCAGTCACTTACAGATTAATTCAATGAACTGAAAACTTATGGTTGGAAATTCTGACAGAGATCCATTTTATGGTGGTAAAATACAGGTTGGTCATGGCTAGAATTCCTTTGATATAGGTTGGCTGTGGCATAGATTAGTACCATATTTCTGTATATTTGTTTCTACTCGTCCATCCATCCAGCTTCTCTGCTCACTATTTGTGGGAATGTCATGGGGATAGAGTTTTCAGGCACCTCTTCCATAGAGTCCCATCAGAATCGTCCACCATTAGTGTTTCTGGCTGGATTCCTAAGCCTGACAAGATGAGAATATGGATATTATCCAACCATCTCACTCATGCTCTACTCTTAGGGTGCCTGATTGTTGACTTGGCTTGGCTTGAAGAATCTATTTTGCAATTTTTTCTTGTGGGCATTCTTATCACATGTCAGTAGTACTAGAGCTGTGACCTCTAAATTCAGAAAAGTATTAGTGTGACCTGGAGAGACTCCCTGATCTCTGAGCTTCACATCCTGTCCAGTAAAATTACTCCAGGAATCCTTTGAAGGAACTCCATTTCATCTGCTTGTATTCATAATTGTACTCTTTGTCAGCATGACCATTGGTGAGGATAGGCATCAAAACCGAATTGAAGATAGTTCCTAATAGTACCAAAGACAAAGGTCTTTGGTAAGTTTAGTCTATAATGTTAGTAGTTCAGCTAATTCACCAAACTTCTGCAGGTGGTCATCATAGACAGAGACAATGTAAGTAAACTATCTAGCTGTGAATTATACCACAGTTAGCTTCGTTTGTAACTAAATCATTTATCAAATCACAAAGGTCAATTTCCAATGAATGAAGTTGAGAAGTAAATGAATTGATAAGAAATAAATCACTTACTGATTCAATAAATCAATTCAACGTCAGTCAATGGCAATATAGGTGTCATGTGTAAGCAGTAGGAGTATTGTATGATTAACATGTGCTTTGTTAACTTGCAGAATTGAATATATGCATTGTTTACTCTCACTGTACTCATCATTGATATAATACACAATAATAACTTCAAAAGAGATTCTGAAATTGGTTTGAAGTATTTTGTCCTTTTAACACAAACTTGCCTTAAACCATTTCTGATTTTCCAATAAAAGCCTGTCTGAAAATATTCTTATATAAATTAAGCCTTCCAGTACAATATATTTAGGAGCACATCATTTAATGTGAGCTTCATGTTATAAGAAGATTGAGTGTAACTTGAAGGAGATTTACTATTTTCTATTACTATTTCCTGGAATGTCAATTGACAACCACATTGAAGTTCCCTTGTTTTGCCTGCAGTTGTAGTGATTCTGCTAATCCAGCATCTGGCAATTTTTAATATTCCTTTAATCATTTTACAATAAGCTCATGGTCTGAAATTTTTGGAGAAAGGACTAGTGAATCACATTGATCTCAGTACTCAACTGGTACTTAATTTATCTACCACAAAAGGATAAAAGGCAAAGTCAAATCTCAGTGAAATTTCAATACTGAGCATAAAGCCAGCTAATATACTGCTAAGCATTGTCTGGCATGCTAACAGTTTTGCCAGTTTGTTGCAATTTGTAATATTGGTTTCAAATTTTGGCACAAGGCCGACAGTTTCAGGGGTTGGGGTAAGTCGATTACATTGACCCCACTGTTCAGCTGGTACTTATTTTATCAATCTGGAAAGGATGAAAGGCAAAGTGGACCTCAACAGAATTTGAACTCAAAATGTAAAGACAGATGAAATGCCACTAAACATCTTGTCCAGCATGCTAACAGTTCCGCCAGCTTACCATCTTATTACTGATTTCAAATTTTGGCACAAGGCCAGCAATTTCAGGGGTGGGGATAAGTCTATTACATCAATCCTAATGTTCAACTTGTACTTATTTTATCGACCCCAAAAGGAGGAAAAGTAAGTCGATTCCTGAGGCATTTGAACTCAGAACATAAAAATGGAGAAAATGCTGCTAAGAATTTTTCCCAGTGCATCAATAATTCTGCCAGCTAACCACCTTACTTATTCATAATATTGATTTCAAATTTTGGCACAAGACCAGCAATTTCGGAGGAAAGGGTTTGTCAATTATATCAACCCCAGTATTCAAATGGTACTTATTTTATCGACCCTGAAAAGATGAAAGGCAAAGTCGACCACAACAGAATTTGAACTCAGAACATAAAGACAGACAAAATGCTGTTAAGCATTTTGTCTGGCATGCTAATAAATCTGCCAGTTCACCACCATTGTTTACTTATTTGTGATAATAAAATCAAACATTTTCAGCTATGAGAGCAAAATAGGAAGCCATAATGAATTATAATTTTGTCAAAATTAGCATTTTAATCCTACTTTTGCCTAAACATATAGTTATGGTTGTTTTACTAGATGTATTATCTAAAAGAGAATTGAGCTAATGCAAATAAAATTCTTCTTTAAATAACTGATTTGTTTTTGTTTTTTTTTCACTGTAAATGTAATATTGCTTTAGTAAAATGAGTATCACTCACAAATGAAGCAACATTTCTGGTGAAAATATTTTGAGTTCCAATAATATATCATGTCTTCTCAGAACATTGATAACAGCTATGTATTAGCAGGTGTTGATGTCTTGAAACAACATTAAATTTTCTCAGTGAATCTTTTCTAAAATTTGCTCACAACTCACCAAAATCATCCTAGAATAACACATGAAGAAAAAACTCCAGATTCAAAACCCCTTGGTGGTAAAATGTTGAGGATTTAAGAAAAGATATCAAAAGACTGGTAGTTGCAATTGAATGGTATTAGAATAAAAGTATTTATGTGAAGTACAAAAACATTGTCAGTTCATGACATCAAACTCTGCTTTTCTTTCTCCTTTATTTTCTCATTAATTTCTTTTAATCTTTCTCCTTTTTTAACTCTCTTTGTCTCTCTCTATTTTATGCTCTCTCCCTCTCTCTCTCTCTCTCTCTCTCTCTCTCTTTCTCTTTCTCTGAGAAACACAGTATTCATACACTCTTTCACTCATCTCTCTTACATAGTAGTGTATACACTATATATTATACTTGACAGTATATACTGGAATTTATATACTATAAATTCCTTACTTATAAATCACACATTCTAAAAGTTAGCACACAGTTTCAAATATCTTTGAAGCTAGAAAACAATTTACTCTTTAATTGCTGCACATTTAACACCATTCATTTTACAGAGTGTATTAGTTACATTTTATCATGGTACCAGTTGTAAAGAAGATAAAGTGAGCGAGTGCTTTCTAGCAAAATGTGAATAAATTTTGAGAATGTATGAAGAATGTCGACACTAAATGGTTATTGGGGACTATAGGCAGAGTGTATGGCATACAAGTAAATCTGAAGAGGTCCCTTATATATCTCAAGATGGACAAGAGAACTTCGGTAGTAAAGGTGAGAAAGGGAGGGGCCATGTGTTAGTATGTGGATCAGATACTACTTGATGTAAAAGTGGACATAATTTTTTTTTATTAAATGACATAGGTTGTTCAAATTACACAAATTGATATGTTAAGTCTTTCTCTATAAAAAAAAAACAATACTATTTGACATAGCTTCCTTCTCAAATAATGAATTTGTGTCATCATTGAACCAATTTACAAATCTCCATTGAAAAAATTCAGGTGTGCACTGTTATGTCCATTTCACAGCCACTGTCATCTTGTCTTTGTCATCAAATCCTTGTGTCCAAAAACTGACCTTCATTGGACTAATCATGCTGAAGTCACAGGCTGCTGAATCTGAGCTATTCAGTGAATGGGAGAACAGCCCAATTTGCCAATTGCTTGGTATTTTTTAAAGATGTGTGTGGTCATACATTGTCATGAACGAAGATCGTTTTCAGATTTTTGTTTAATCTCTTCCTCCTAATGGCTTCTCTAAGCCTTTTGAATGCCTCAGTGCACTATTCATTGCGATGGTATGGGCACAAATTTTAACATATTTCAGCTTGCCTGGACAGGCAGAGGAGTCTTCTCCCGCACAGTGTATTACCAGTATCCATTGTCCCTTGTCATCTCCCCTATGAACTACAACAACTCCAGATCCTTTTTCACCATTTCATCCCAAGTCATTCTTGATCTCTCTTACCACAGGTCCCAAGTGTGTAGCTATTCTTTATGTAAATATCCTAATCTCTTGTATTAATAGTCATAACCAGAGGAAGACACACACACACACACACACACACACACACACACACACACTCACACACATACATATATATGTACATACATATATATGTACATACATATATGTCTTTGAGAACATTCCAGAAAAATGTTATTTTAACCAGCTATATAAACAGACCTGTCACTAGTCTGATAAGTACCAATGCATGAACCTCTGAGCCCTTGAGTCACTTTGTTGCTGCTGCTAAATATTAATATATATATATATATATATGGAGAGAGAGAGAGAGAGAAAGAGAAAGAGAGAGAGAGAGAGAGAGAAAGAGAAAGAGAGAGAGAGAGAGATAAAGAGAGAGAGAGAGAGAAAGAGAGAGAGAGAGAGAGAAACAGAAAGAGAGAGAGAGACAGACAAACAAACAGACGGACGGAAAAGCAAACAGACGGACAAACAAACAGACAGACAGACGAACAAACAAACAGACAGACAAACAGACGGACAGACAAACAAATAGACTGAGAGAATATGTATTCTCTCAAATACAGCTTCAAGAATAAAAGAGTATAAGCAGGCTCTCAGCTTATGATTTGATGGAGATTTAGCTGCTATATCAAACATGACAAGTGACCAAATCATGGTGTTGAAGTCTCTGGATATGCAAGGAGTTGAGGCATAATGCATCAAATTCTCAGGGACAAAAACTCATGATATACCACACAATATAACTCAATCAGGGAAACAAACAAGAAGATACCATCTGTCCAAAGCCCCTCACTACATGTCACAAAATGGTCACCAGAAATATTGATTGGAAAGGTGGCACCAGCATCAACAATGAGTTACTAACACACCTTTAATTTTCAGTCGACATTGTGCACATTGTAGAAACTACAGAATCAGCTGCAGTCCATATGAACAGAGCTGGACACCCAGAGGTCAGTAGTAGACCTTAAAATAAACCAGTTGGAAGACCTCCAAATTGATTGGAAGATGACATAGTCAAAGCATTTAGACCCAAATGAAAGAATTGCACAATCAAAGGAAGAATGCAACGATATTGTGACCATCAATGTTTAAGAATGTCTGATAGTTTGGTTGATAGAGAGTAGAGTGATCTATACATATGTGTGAGTGTATGTGTGCTTGTGTAAATATAATTTGACTTACAAAAGAAATTACATAAAACTAACTATAAGTTTTGGTTTAATGTAATTAGAATTGTTTCAGCATATTTGGCACCACCTGTGCAACTCTAGATACCTTAGCTTAGTTGTAATTTTGAAATTTTGATATCACATTTGAAGTGTTAGGGCATTAGACAATATATATTATGGATTTCAGTCAGGGTACTCTATGGTCTGAATCGAAAACCAACTGATGCCATTTTTGCTTTTCAAACATTTTGGTGTTGAAAGAACGAAGTATCAGACTAGTAAATCTTCCAAATGTGCTTAGCTTATTGTACATTGATGTTAACAGAAAATTCTCATTGGATTTAGCTATTTGTTGGAATTATATTATGTTTATAAATAAGAAGGGATTGCTTTATCTGAAAGTTGTAGTGACAACTGAGCAAATTCTAATGTTCTAGACTGCCATTTATAAAGTTTATTGTATAGTATTATTCTATGTAAAATGGTAGATGTCTTTCCTATCTCTAACTGTTGAGTAAGAAACAAAAGTTTCAAGACTGAACAGTTTATTGATTTACCAGTAAACGAAAGACATTTCCTTCCTGACATTCATTTAGTTATATTCTTATTGAATTGAAGTAAACTTATTTCTTGTCGAATTAAAAAGAAAACACATTAGTGTCTAGCTTAGATAACTAATAGTTTGTCTACTTGATCAATAATATGGATACAAGTATAGTCGTGTGGTTAAAAAAAAATTCACTTTGTAACCAAGTAGTCTGAGGTTTCACTCCACTGTTGAGTACTTTGGTGAACTTTTAATGTTAAGTCTGAAATTTTGAGGACAGAAACTGAGGGAAACTTTGCTTTTATTGTTTCATGGAAGGGAAATTTAATCCATAACTCATGGATTTTATTTATCATCACTACCTGACCCTTGCATAAATTTAATGGAGTCCACTCGATTGGATGTATTAAAACCAAGTTACTTGTCTGCAGATCAGTCTGTTCCTCCTACCCAACGTCATGACTGTTGCTCTTCCTCCCTAGAGAAAGTAATTAAAAAAACATTAAAAAAGACCAACACAAAAAAGAAACAAAAAGTCTGAAGCAAAGATTTTCTGAAAGTAAATTAAAAGCTGGTGATGCTTTATCTATTGACCCCCAATTCTCAATATTTGATCCACATGAGGGCAATTCCAAATAATTCCATTATTTGGTATTATTCATCAGATGCTATTCAGGATGCTATCTCCCTCAATGTCCTGGTCAAGGTATAACTTCAGTCTCAGTCCTTACACTGTTTAGAAATTGTGATACAGATCCGAAGACAGGGAACCTACATGGTCACTTGTCATGTTTGATATAGCAGCTAAATCTCCCTCAAATCATGCCACCGGGAAGGAAAAAAGACATATTGGATAATGTATTCTTAGATACACTGTGTATAAAAAGAAAAAGGAGGAATGGTAGTGACTCACTTTTACATACACTGTGTCTAAAAAGAAAAAGCAGAAATGTTTGTGATCATGTTTTCTCAATCTCTTGGAGCTCAACTTCCCCCACCACCACTCTTACTACTGTTGCCTCCATATTATACTTTTATATATGTCTCATTAGCAAATAATTTAGATTTTTCTAATGAAGTGTTTATTGGCAGAAACCAATATTTTCCAAAATAATAATTTTCATTTATTGATTGTTGGTCAGTTGAGACTTCTTTGTAAATTCTGTTTACAAGAAATATTTAATTTGTTAGACACTAGGCAAACTGAGGATTTCCTTTGTTCATTTTGGATAACGGAAAATTGAAATTGAATATGAAATTTCAATATACAAGTGATTTTTAAATGTGTGGTTATAGAGTTTGTTTCATAACCCTGTGGCTTTAGGTTCCATCCCTCTGTATGACATGTTGAGTAAATGTCTTCTACTTAAGCTAGTGCTAACCAATACCTTATGAATGAAATTGATTGTTAGAGACTATACATAAGCCTATTACATGTGTGTGTGTATAATATATATTTATATACATATATACATAAATACATACATATATATATATATATATATATATATATATATATATATAATATTAGGGAATGAATTATTATTCCAACCTTACAGGTAAAATTCAGTATAAAATTAGACTGAATTTCGTAATATATAATATATGTATATAACTAATTCAGAAACACGTGTAGTCGATGTACAAGTACTTA